>NC_090033.1:1862678-2055178 GCF_037176765.1 Anolis sagrei
GGCCACTTAATCAAGCAAACAGTCAACCAATACCCAATCCAGTGAGGTTACGGGGGCCACTCCATCTAACAACAGTCAATCCAGTTCATCACAGAAGGCCACTTCACTAGTAACAGCCAATCCAGTGGCATCACAGAGGGCTACTCCACCTAGCAATACCCAATCCAGTGATATCATTGGGGCCACTCCACCTAACAACAGTCAATCCAGTTCATCACAGAGGGACACTTCACCTATATTTATTTATTTATTTATTTATTTATTTCTGCATTTGTTGACCGCCGTTCTCAGCCCTAGGGCGACTCACGGCGGTGTACAACATATAAAAGCAGTTTACAATAGACAATATCACAGCAAAATCAACATCACTATCAATAATACAATTACACTAAATTATTTGCGACGTCGCATCGTTGAATCACAATCCAAATCTCGTTATCCATGTTCCGTTCCAATCGTCATTGCCAGTTATTGCAGCACTACTCAAACGCCTTCTCAAACAACCACGTCTTTAGTCTCTTGTGGAAAGACATAAGGGAGGGCGCCTGTCTGATGTCAACAGGGAGGGTGTTCCACAGCCGGGGGGCCACCACCGAGAAGGCCCTCTCCCTCGTCCCCGCCAGACGTGCCTGTGAGGCAGGCGGGATTGAGAGAAGGGCCTCCCCAGACGATCTCAAGGTCCTCGTGGGCTCATAGGCCGAGATGCGGTCAGAAAGGTATTTTGGGCCGGGACCGTTTAGGGATTTGTAGGCCAACACCAGCACCTTGAATTGGGCCCGGAAGCAGATCGGCAGCCAGTGGAGCTGGAACAACAAGGGCGTTGTGTGCTCCCTGCGTCCCGCTCCCGTTAGTAACATGGCTGCCGCGCGCTGGACTAGCTGGAGCTTCCGGGCCGTCTTCAAGGGCAGCCCCACGTAGAGAGCGTTGCAGTAGTCAAGGCGGAATGTGACCAGAGCGTGTACTACCGTGGCCAAGTCAGACTTCCCGAGATACGGGTGCAGCTGGCGCACAAGCCTGAGCTGTGCAAATGCTCCCCTGATCACCGCCGAAACCTGGGGATCCAGGCTCAACGATGAATCCAGGATCACACCCAAGCTGCGAACCTGCGCCTTCAAGGGGAGTGCGACCACTTCCAGCACAGGCCAATCCAGTGGCCTAGCAACAGCCAATCCAGTGGCATCACAGAGGGCCACTTAATCAAGCAAACAGCCAACCAATACTCATTCCAGTGAGGTCACGGAGGCCACTCTACCTAACAACAGCCAATCCAGTGACATCACAGAGGGCCACTTCTCCTAGCAACAGTCAATCCATCACAGAAGGCCACTTAACTAGCAACAGCAAATCCAGTGACATCAGAGAGGGCCACATCACTAAGAACAGCCAATCCAGTGGCATCACAGAGGGCCACTTCACCTAGAAACAGCCATAACAGAGGGCCATTTCACCTAGCAACAGTCAATCCAGTGACATCACAGGGAGCCACTCCACCTAGCAATACCCAATCCAGTGATGTCATGGGGGTCACTCCACCTAACAACAGCAAATCACAGAGGGCCAATTATACTATCAACAGTCTTTGTGATACAAACCAATAAGCATACATACATACTTCTTGCATATCAATCCATATATATATATAAACTGGATTGCAATCATCTATAAATATGTATAAGCACATCCGTGGGAGAATCCTTCCATGCTCTTCGTAGATGAACCACCGAAAAAGGTGGAAAGTGTTTTGGTTTTGACGACAATGGCCTTGAACCCCGAACCCTAGGCTTCCGGACAAAGAGAAGAAGGAACAGATCCTCAGGTGTGTTTATTTACCTCTTTGAGGAGGACCTCGGCCACCTCTTTGTGGTTGTTCAGGGCCGCCAGGTGGAGCGCGGTGAACCCGTCGTCCTTCTTGGTGTCAACCAACTGCCGGGCTCGGGACAGGATCTTCTTCACGGCTCTGGGAGAGCAAAGAGAAGGGAGACATGAGATATGAATGCTCTCCAAAGGCGAGCGATGATGAGATCCAGGACGACAGCCCATAAAAATTAGGGAGATACTCATTTCCAAGGCTTGGAGGGACTAGACCTCTCAACCTTTGGCCCCCCGGGTGTTTTGGTTTCATTTCCCAACATCTCTGACCACCAGGATGGGTCATTCGGGGTTCCTCTAAGAGGGAAAGGACCAAAGTTTGAGAGCCATCAATGTAAAAACGGAGCAAGAAGGAAAGATGCTTCCGCAGAAAAATTTAAAATTAACTAGGGCCAAAGCTAGTGTCCTCCTGAGGAGAGTGAGCAGGCCGAAGCCAAAGTTAGTGTCGTCCTGAGGTGTGTGAGGTAAGCCTCTGTGTGAGAAAAGCCTCGTGTGAGAAAGCTCCAGTTTGAAGGCTGCTGTGTGTAAAGCTACTGAAGCCTGTTAGGGTTAGTGGGATGAAAGCTAGTGTTGTCCTGAGGAGTGTGAGGTAAACCTCTGTGTGAGAAAGCTCCAGTTTGAAGGCTGCTGTGTGTAAAGCTACTGAAGCCTGTTAGGGTTAGTGGGCTGAAAGCTAGTGTTGTCCTGATGAGTGTGAGGTAAACCTCTGTGTGAGAAAGCTCCAGTTTGAAGGCTGCTGTGTGTAAAGCTACTGAAGCTTGTTAGGGTTAGTGGGATGAAAGCTAGTGTTGTCCTGAGGAGTGTGAGGTAAACCTCTGTGTGAGAAAGCTCCAGTTTGAAGGCTGCTGTGTGTAAAGCTACTGAAGCCTGTTAGGGTTAGTGGGATGAAAGCTAGTGTTGTCCTGATGAGTGTGAGGTAAACCTCTGTGTGAGAAAGCTCCAGTTTGAAGGCTGCTGTGTGTAAAGCTACTGAAGCCTGTTAGGGTTAGTGGGATGAAAGCTAGTGTTGTCCTGAGGAGTGTGAGGTAAACCTCTGTGTGGGAAAGCTCCAGTTTGAAGGCTGCTGTGTGTAAAGCTACTGAAGCCTGTTAGGGTTAGTGGGCTGAAAGCTAGCGTTGTCCTGAGGAGTGTGAGGTAAACCTCTGTGTGAGAAAAGCCTTGTATGAGAAAGCTCCAGTTTGAAGGCTACTGTGTGCAAAGCTACTAAAGCCTGTTAGGGTTAGTGGGCTGAAAGCTATGTTGTCCTGAGGAGTGTGAGGTAAACCTCTGTGTGAGAAAGCTCCAGTTTGAAGGCTGCTGTGTGTAAAGCTACTGAAGCCTGTTAGGGTTAGTGGGCTGAAAGCTAGTGTTGTCCTGAGGAGGGTGAGGTAAACCTCTGTGTGAGAAAAGCCTTGTGTGAGAAAGCTCCAGTTTGAAGGCTGCTGTGTGTAAAGCTACTGAAGCCTGTTAGGGTTAGTGGGCTGAAAGCTAGTCTTGTACTGAGGAGTGTGAGGTAAACCTCTGTGTGAGAAAGCTCCACTGTGAAGGCTGCTGTGTGTAAAGCTACTGAAGCCTGTTAGGGTTAGTGGGCTGAAAGCTAGTGTTGTCCTGAGAAGTGTGAGGTAAACCTCTGTGTGAGAAAAGCCTTGTGTGAGAAAGCTCCAGTTTGAAGGCTGCTGTGTGTAAAGCTACTGAAACGTGTTAGGGTTAGTGGGCTGAAAGCTAGTCTTGTCCTGAGGAGTGTGAGGTAAACCTCTGTGTGAGAGAAGCCTCGGGTGAGAAAGCTCCAGTTTGAAGGCTGAGGTGTGTAAAGCTACTGAAGCCTGTTAGGGTTAGTGGGCTGAAAGCTAGTGTTGTCCTGAGGAGTGTGAGGTAAACCTCTGTGTGAGAGAAGCCTTGTGTGAGAAAGCTCCAGTGTGAAGGCTGCTGTGTGTAAAGCTACTGAAGCCTGTTAGGGTTAGTGGACTGAAAGCTAGTCTTGTCCTGGGGAGTGCGAGGTAAACCTCTGTGTGAGAAAAGCCTTGTGTGAGAAAGCTCCAGTTTGAAGGCTGCTGTGTGTAAAGCTACTGAAGCCTGTTAGGGTTAGTGGGCTGAAAGCTAGTGTTGTCCTGAGGAGTGTGAGGTAAACCTCTGTGTGAGAGAAGCCTTGTGTGAGAAAGCTCCAGTGTGAAGGCTGCTGTGTGTAAAGCTACTGAAGCCTGTTAGGGTTAGTGGACTGAAAGCTAGTGTTGTCCTGAGGAGTGTGAGGTAAACCTCTGTGTGAGAGAAGCCTCGGGTGAGAAAGCTCCAGTTTGAAGGCTGCTGTGTGTAAAGCTACTGAAGCCTGTTAGGGTTAGTGGGCTGAAAGCTAGTGTTGTCCTGAGGAGTGTGAGGTAAACCTCTGTGTGAGAGAAGCCTTGTGTGAGAAAGCTCCAGTGTGAAGGCTGCTGTGTGTAAAGCTACTGAAGCCTGTTAGGGTTAGTGGACTGAAAGCTAGTCTTGTCCTGGGGAGTGCGAGGTAAACCTCTGTGTGAGAAAAGCCTTGTGTGAGAAAGCTCCAGTTTGAAGGCTGCTGTGTGTAAAGTTACTGAAGCCTGTTAGGGTTAGTGGGCTGAAAGCTAGTGTTGTCCTGGGGAGTGTGAGGTAAACCTCTGTGTGAGAGAAGCCTCGTGTGAGAAAGCTCCAGTGTGAAGGCTACGGTGTGCAAAGCTACTATGTATTTATTTATTTGTGTTATGGAAACCCTTCTTGTTGTAAGGCCTGTTAAAGGTAGTGGGCCAAAGTTTGTGTCATCCTGAGGGGAGAAAAGACCATGCTGGTAGCAAAGGCAGCTGAAATGAATCTTTCCCCCTCTTCGTAATAATAATAATAATAATGCTCTGTATTTACAGCTTGTTCCCCTTCAGGGCCGCATGGTGCAGCAGGTTGAACCCCTGCCGGTTCTGGATGGTGAAATCAATGCTGGGGACTTCGGTGAGGGCTTCGATGATGCATTTGAAGTCGGCCGTGATGGCGTAATGGAGAGGGGTGTCTCCATAGGAATCCTGCAGGAGGGGAGGAAGGCTAAATATTACATAATCCAAAGTTCAGAGCGTTTGAAGACATGCATTACGAGATATCTCTTGGGAGAAGGCATGGTGGAGTTGGGTGGGGGGTAAATGCCATTTTGGAGGACCCACCGGCAGGTTAACGTTGCACTGGTTTTCGCACAAGGCTTGCACCACCTCAGTGAAGCCTTTGTTGACCGCGATGTAGAGGGCCGTGCACTTGCCGTTGTTTAGGAGATCGGCGTTGGCGCCTTTGCTGACCAGCACGCGGGCGATCTCCGCTTGGTTTCTGTGCAGGAAGACATTGGGAAAAGAAAGATGAGAAACTCTGTCGTGTCTGTTACGTAGAAGCCGTTATCTTCTTAAAGGAAAGGAAATGTATAGTAATAATAAAAATAATTTATAATAATAATAATAATAATAATAGTAATTATTATTACTATTATTAATAATAATATAATATAATAATATAATAATAGTTATTATTATTATTATTATTATTATTATTTGGTGCCATGCCAAAAGATAATTATTATTATTATAAATAATAATAATTACTACTATTATTATATTATTATATTATATTATTATAAATAATTATTATTATTATGATACATTCCCTTTTCTTTAAGGAGATTACGGCTTCTATAATAATAATATAATATAATAATATAATAATAATAGAAATAGTAATAATAATAATAATCATTTGGTGCCGTACCAAAAGATAATTACTATTATAAAAATTATTGTTATTACCACTATTATTATATTATATTATTATAAATAATAATTATTATTACTATACATTTCCTTTCCTTTAAGAAGATTACGGCTTCTATAATAATAATAATATATAATAATATAATAATAGTAATAATAATAATTATTATTATTTGGTGCCGTGCCAAAAGATAATTATTATTATAAAACATTATTATTATTACTATTACTATTATTATTATATTATATTATTATAAATAATTATTATTAATACTATACATTTCCTTTCCTTTAAGAAGATTATAGCTTCTATAATAATAATATATAATAATAATATAATAGTAGTAATAATTATTATAATTATTATTTGGTGCCGTGCCAAAAGATAATATTTATTATAAAAAATAATTATTATTATTACTATTATTATATTATTATATTATATTATTGTAAATAATAATTATTATTACTATACATTTCCTTTCCTTTAAGAAGATTACGGCTTCTATAATAATAATATAATATAATAATAGTAATAATTATTATTATTAATATTATTTGGTGCCGTGCCAAAAGATAATTATTATTATAAAATTATTATTGTTATTATTATTACTACTATTATTATATTATATTATAAATTATTATTATTATTATTAATATACATTTCCTTTCCTTTAAGATGATGACGGCTTCTACAATAATAATATAATATAATATAATATAATATAATATAATAATAGTAATAATAATAATTATTATTATTATTATTTGGTGCCATGCCAAAAGATCTCAGCTGGCATTTGGAAACAATAAACATCGACAAAATCACAATCTGTCAATTGCAAAAGACTTTGATCTGCACGCACCATTCGAAATACATCACACCGTCCTAGACGCTTGGAAAGGGTTCGACTTGGGATTTTGTGATACGAAATCCAGCATATAGATCTCGTTTGCTGTGACATACTGTGCTTTTGTGTCAATAAAATAACAACAACAACAATAATAATACATCACACCGTCCTAGACGCTTGGGAAGGGTTCGACTTGTGATTTTGTGATACGAAATCCAGCAGAGAGATCCCGTTTGCTGTGACATACTGTGCTTTTGTGTCAGTAAAATAACAACAACAACAATAATAATACATCGCAGAATCCTAGACGCTTAGGAAGTGTTCAACTTGTGATTTTGTGATACGAAATCCAGCATAGAGATCTCATTTGCTGTGACATACTGTGCTTTTGTGTCAGAATAATAATAATAATAATAATAATAATAATAATAATAATAAACTTTATTTATACCCCGCCACCATCTCTCCCAATGGAGACTCGGGCCAGCTTACATGAGACCAAGCCCAAACAACAAATTACAATAAAATGAAAACCAAAGACACAAACAACAACACAGTAAAATACATAAAACATATGAATACAATAATGTAAAAATACAATATCCACAGTCACAACGAGTGGGCCACATGTACAAGATAAAATGCGAAAACAATTCAATACAGTACAACCCCTTTGGCAATAAAAATAATATATGCAAATAATATAATTGAAACTACATATGTATATATATGTGGCTAGGGTGTCCACTTACACCAGCACTTTTCAACCTGGGGGTCGGGACCCCGGGGGGGGGGGGTCATGCCAGGTTTCAGAGAGGTCACCATACACTATCAGAAAACATATATTCCTGATGGTCTTAGCAGGGGTCCTCAAACTATGGCCCGCGGGCCGGATACGGCCCTCCAAGGTCATTCACCCGGCCCTCGCTCTGGGTCAACCTAAGTCTGAAACGACTTGAAAGCACACAACAACAACAACAACAACAACGATCCTATCTCATCAGCCAAAAGCAGGTCCACACTTCCCATTGAAATACTAATAAGTTTATATTTGTTCAGTTTGATCTTCATTTTAATTATTGTATTATTTTTAAGTGTTTTTCACACTTATTTATTTGTCGTGTCAGAGCAACCAGTCCATTATATTACATTTCTAGCAGAACAAAGCAAACAGACAGAAAAATACACAACTTGTGAGTTTGGTAGTTGGTTAAATGTCCTTTGACCAGTATCTGGCCACTTGGAGTGCCTCCGGTGTTGCCGCAAGGAGGTCCTCCATGGTGCATCATGTGGCAGGGCTCAGGGTGCATTGCAGCAGGTGGTCTGTGGTTTGCTCTTCTCCACACTCGCATGCCAAGGATTCCACTTTGTGGCCCCATTTCTTGAGGTTGGCTCTGCATCTCATGGTGCCAGAGCGCAGTCTGTTCAGTGCCTTCCAAGTCGCCCAGTCTTCCATGAGCCCAGGGGGGAGTCTCTCATCTGGTATCACCCACGGATTGAGATGTTGGGTTTGAGCCTGCCACTTTTGGACTCTCGCTTGCTGAGGTGTTCCAGCGAGTGTCTCTGTAGATCTTAGAAAACTATTTCTAGATTTAAGTCGTTGGCGTGCTGGCTGATACCCAAACAGAGGTTGAGCTGGAGATGTCTCTGCCTTGGTCCTTTCACTATTGGCTGCTACTTCCCGGCGGATGTCAGGTGGTGCAATACCGGCTAAGCAGTGTAATTTCTCCAGTGGTGTAGGGCGCAGACACCCCGTGACAATGCGGCATGTCTCATTCAGAGCCACATCCACTGTTTTAGCGTAGTGAGATGTGTTCCACACTGGGCATGCATACTCAGCAAAAGAGTAGCACAGCGCAAGGGCAGATGTCTTCACTGTATCTGGTTGTGATCCCCAGGTTGTGCCAGTCAGCTTTCGTATGATGTTGTTTCTAGCGCCCACTTTTTGCTTGATGTTCAGGCAGTGCTTCTTGTAGGGCAGGGCACGGTCCAGAGTGACTCCCAGGTACTTGGGTGCACTGCAATGCTCCAGTGGTATTCCTTCCCAGGTGATCCTCAGAGCTCAGGATGCTTCTCTGTTCTTGAGATGAAAGGCACATGTGTTTTAGATGGGTTAGGGATCAGCTGGTTTTCCCTGTAGTAGGTGGTAAGAGCACTACAAATAAGATATGTGCTGTGTGCATAGGAATTCTTTCATTTTTTTCAACTTATAATGTTCATAATAATAGTAAGTAAAAAGGTTGGGCGCCACCTTTGAAGGGCCACCTACCCGAATGCTGCGTAATGAAGGGCTGCGTCCCCTTCTTCATCCCGTAGGTTGACGTTGGCGTGAGCCTGCAGGAGGATCTTCACCACTTCCACCTGGCCCAGGTACGAAGCCACCTGCAAGGCAGTCCTGCCCTGGTTTTTGGTATCCACCTGTTGTGAAATTTTGGCACAGTTGTCAAACATTGCTATCATCTGTGATACCATCACCACCATCATGCTATTTCGTGGACAGTATCATTTCCGAGATTTCCTAGATGGCTTCCCCATAATACAACTGTTAGGTCATTTCCCTCTTTGGGGAGTGGGCTTATTAACAAAAGACCCTCCTGATAAATGCACAGCAGAGTAACTTATCAGCAGCAGAGTGACCCAGCAAATCAAGTTATTTACACTTCCTTCTTTGCTTCCATGCTGGACTTCTTTCTTATGCAGATAAACAGCTTTGCTCTCACAGAGTCTCTTCTCACACCAAATTTACACACAGTAGCTATACACACAGCTTTACACATGAGGCCTTCAACCTGGGGCTTCTTTCACCAAAGCTTTTCACACCAGGCCTTCTCACAGACTACGGTCTACCTCACACAGAGGCTTCTCTCACAGACTAAGACCTACTTCAATGAAGCCTTCTCTCACTGACTAAGGCCTACCTCACACTGTAAGGCCTCCTCTCACAGACTAAGGCCTACCTCACACTGTGAGGCCTTCTCTCACAAACTAACACCTACTTCAATGAAGCCTTCTCTCACTGACTAAGGCCTACCTCACACTGTGAAGCCTTCTCTCACAGACTAAGGCCTACCTCAGTGAAGCCTTCTCTCACAGACTAAGGCCTACCTCACACTGCGAGGCCTTCTCTCACAGACTAAGACCTACTTCAACGAATCCTTCTCTCACTGACTAAGGCCTACCTCAGTGAGGCCTTCTCTCACAGACTAAGGCCTAGCTCACACTGTGAGGCCTTCTCTCACAGACTAAGACCTACCTCACACTGCAAGGCCTTCTCTCACACACTAAGGCCTACCTCACACTGTGAAGCCTTCTCTCACAGACTAAGGCCTACCTTATACTGCAAGATCTTCTCTCACAGACTAAGGCCTACCTCACACTGTGAGGCCTTCTCTCACAAACTAACACCTACTTCAATGAAGCCTTCTCTCACTGACCAAGGCCTACCTCACACTGTAAGGCCTTCTCTCACAGACTAAGGCTTACCTCACACTGTGAGGCCTTCTCTCACAGACTGAGACTTTCTCCCACTGAGGTTTACCTCGGACTGACAGCTACTAAGCTACAGGCACACCTGCTTATATAGAACTGCAGCTTTTGCTGAGTCATTGCATTTATTTAACCCTTTCAGTGCTTGACCCACATTTTTGTAATTAAAAATAGCTAATTAATTTTTAATATTTCTGGCATTTCCTGGGTTTTGTATAGGTTTTCCTTTATTCTAAAAATGCTGTGTTTTATGTGTTTGGCGCTGTGCTTTATGTATGTATTTTCATATATTTGTGTACTGTTTTTATCATTTGATTTATGCTTTTTCAATTTTTCAATTTTCATGTTTTTCTATGTTTTTGAATTATAATATTGCCGTTCTGTTCATTAATGCTGAGACCGTGCGTCATTCGCAATCCCCACAAATAAATACAATATGTGGTTTTTGGCTCTGAATATGTTTTCAATCAGTTCTAAGGATTTTAACTGTTTGTTAGTAGTACAGTTGGTTAAAATCTTGCCAACCAGACGGTTGGCAGTTCAAAGCCGTAGGTCAGGGTGAGCTCACGCCGTCAGCCCTAGCTTATATGCCATATATGTATTTGGTAATACATATAGAGCAAAATATAAATAAAGATTATTATTATTATTATAATTATATTGTTTTAAATACCATTAATGTTTAATTCTATGTTAATGTAAATTCTATGTAAAAGGTCTGGAGAACAAGCCCTATGAGGAGCGGCTAAAGGAGCTGAGCATGTTTAGCCTGAAGAAGAGAAGGCTGAGAGGGGATATGATAGTCATGTATAAATATGTGAGAGGAAGCCACAGGGAGGAGGGAGCAGATCAAGGGTCTGGAGAACAAGCCCTATGAGGAGTGGCTTAAGGAGCTGGGCATGTTTAGCCTGAAGAAGAGAAGGCTGAGAGGAGATATGATAGCCATGGATAAATATGTGAGAGGAAGCCACAGGGAGGAGGAGAGAGCAAGCTTGTTTTCTGCTTCCCTGGAGACTAGGACGCAATGGAGGAATGGCTTCAAACTACAAGAGAGGAGATTCCACCTGAACACGAGGAAGAACTTCCTGACTGTGAGAGCCGTTCAGCAGTGGAACTCTCTGCCCCAGAGTGTGGTGGAGGCTCCTTCTTTGGAAGCTTTTAAGCAGAGGCTGGATGGCCATCTGTCAGGGGTGATTTGAATGCAATATTCCTGCTTCTTGGCAGAACGGGGTTGGACTGGATGGCCCAGGAGGTCTCTCCCAACTCTTTGATTCTATCCTGACTGTGAGAGCCGTTCAGCAGTGGAACTCTCTGCCCTGGAGTGTGGTGGAGGCTCCTTCTTTGGAGGCTATTAAACAGAGGCTGGATGGCCATCTGTCAGGGGTGATTTGAATGCAATATTCTGCTTCTTTGCAGAATGGGGGTGGACTGGATGGCCCATGAGGTCTCTTCCAACTCTTTGATTCTAGGATTCTATGAATGTTTGCATATGTTTAGGTTTTAAATTCTATTGCATTGGTTTTCTTCCAAGGTGATTTGAGTCTTTTTTGTAGAGAGAGAAATCGGGATCTAAATAAACATGTTCATAATAATAGTAAGTAAAAAGACAACACTAAACGACAATATAAGATAACAACAATATGAAACAATATAAAGGTAGTACACAAAACCATTGACACGCAGGTCTTGCCTATTAAAATTCAATTGCATTAAAATACAATATAACATCTAAGATAAAATGATTGAGCAAAATACATTTTATTATTGTATTGCTTTTATGGTTAGTTGCTTTGGATTTCTTAGAGAGATTAAGCGGGAGCAGAAGAATTAATAATAATAATAATAATAATAATAATAACATAAATTATATTATAATAATTGCATTAGATACAATATAACATCAAAGATAAAATTGTTTTGCCTGGTAAACTATATTATTGTATTGCTCTTCTAGTTAGCAGCTTTGGGTCTCTTTTTAGAGTGATTAAGTGGGAGCAGAAGAAATAAAACAGCAATAATAATAATAATAATAATATAACAATTTTATAACAAACTAGCCGTCCCCCGCCACGCGTTGCTGTGGCCCAGTCTGTGTAATTGTGTTTTGTGTGTGTATATATATATATATGTGTATATATGTATATATGCGTGTGTATGGGTATATGAAATAACAACAACAGCAATAATAATAATAATAATAATAATAATAATAATAACAATTTTATAACAAACTAGCCGTCCCCTGCCATGCATTGCTGTGGTCCAGTCTGTGTAATTGTGTTTTGTGTGTGTATATATATGTGTATATATGTGTGTATATATATATGTGGTTTTGTGCATGCGTTGTAATGTAATTTTTGTTTTTTTGGCTTTTTAAGTCTCTTACGCTGTTTTTCAGGTTTTTTTTTTTTTTGAGTGATGGTCACTCGTTGGCCTGATACGTGTCTTGTGTCCAAATTTGGTGTCAATTCGCCCAGTGGTTTTTGAGTTATGTTAACCCCACAAACGAACATTACATTTTTATTTATATAGATAATATTACATTGTTATATTATAAATTATATAATATTATTTATATTATATATATAAATTACATAGTACTATATTATAATATTAACATATTATGATATAATATTTATAATAATATAAACAGTAAAATTACAATGATATTATAGTGTGTTTTATTGAGGTATGTTTTATTATAATGTTATGATTTTATTGTTGTTGACATTTTTATATTGTATATTGTATTTGTGTTTTTGGTGGCACTGAATTTTTGCAAACAGCCTCGAGTCACCGGAAGGCTGAGAGGGGCAGTATAAAAAATATACTAAATAAATAAATATATAAATTATTATTATTATATAATATATTAAATATTATAATATTATATATATATGTATGTATGTGTATACACACACACACACACACAGAGCTGGTGCTCCTTGCAGTCATGCTGGCCACATGACCTTGGAGGTGTCTACGGACAATGCCGGCTCTTCAACTTAGAGATGGAGATTAGCACCAACCCCCAGAGTCAGACACGACTGGACTTTATGTCAGGGGAAAACCTTTACCTTTAATAATAATAATAATAATAATATATAATATATTATTATTATTATTATTATTATTATTATTATATTTTTAAATAATCATAACATTAGTAATATATATCCTCCACGATCAAGTCGGTCATTTGTGAACACTCTCTCTGTTCTATTACACAACCACCTAATTGTAATATGTTCACAACCCTATTTATAAGAATAATGAAGATATATTACATCGGGAGCACTCCCCCGATCTACCAAATTTCTAACTCTACCAAAAAAGAGGTAAGATTAGTTTGGCATGGCTTGTTTTGGAGGAACCCATCCCGACTCTTAGAAAACAGAGTACTTTATTCCTCTCTAAGTCTGACTGCTTCACAATCTGTTTCTGAGAACATCGTCATTGAATGGCCAATGTCCTCTTTGCAATGAAAATTGAATATAATATAAATAAGTGGGAGTGATTAAGTGGGAGTAGAAAAAAACAGCAATAACATTAATAATATAACAATTTTATAACAAATAATATTATATTATTATATTATAAATTATATAATATTATTTACATTATATAATATATAATATATATAAATTATATATTATTATATTATAATAAATATTAATATATTATGATATATTTATAATAATATAAATAATAAAATTACAATGATATTATATTATTATATTATATTATTATTATATAATATATATTATAATATTATATATATATATATGTGGTAGTCGGTGCTCCTTGAAGTCATGCTGGCCACATGACCTTGGAGGTGTCTACGAACAACGCCAGCTCTTTGACTTAGAGATGGAGATGAGCACCAACCCCCAGAGTCGGACACGACTGAACTTAATGTCAGAGGAAAACCTTTACCTTTACCTTATTATAATAATATTATAATATTTTTTAATAATCATAACATTAGTAATATATATCCTCCACGATCAAGTCAGTCATTTGTGAACACTCTCTCTGTTCTATTACACAACCACCTAATTGTAATATGTTCACAACCCTATTTATAAGAATAATGAAGATATATTACATCGGGAGCACTTCCCCGATCTACCAAATTTCTAACTCTACCAAAAAAGAGGTAAGAGTAGTTTGGCATGGCTTGTTTTGGAGGAACCCATCCCGACTCTTAGAAAACAGAGTACTTTCTTCCTCTCTAAGTGTGTTTCACAATCTGTTTCTGAAAACAACGTCACTGAATGGCCAGTGTCCTCTTTGCAATGAAAATGGAATATAAATAACGTTGTTACAACAACTTGCCTTTTCGGGGTACTTCTGAACCAGATCGTGCACTTTGGAGGCGTTTCCATGGGCGGCCTCTATGACCAGCCGGCCCGGGTTGTCGGACTCCGTTTTCTGAGAGAGCAGTCTTCCCAACACAGAGAGCAACGTACCTGTTTGGGGCGGAAAACAAAGAAAACAAACTCAATTCCTTCAGCGTTATGACACAACATTTAGACCACAGGCTAGTTCAGACAGGCACAGTCTACCATGAAGCAGGTAGACCCCAATGAATCCCTGATTAGATGTTTGTCTGGCAGAAAGAGGTTGGACTAGATGGCCCTTGGGGTTCCCCTCCACCTCTAGGCATACAATACTGATCACAGCTGGCTTTTCTGCTCCTCACTTTTGGACTCCTTGGCATCTTCGGTCGTCATGAGGTTGGCGTCTTCCTCTCTCTGGTAGGCGGTCAGGCAGGCTGGGTTGAAGGTCCAGGACTGGCCAGCGAAGGACACCCGCAAGTCCCCGTCTCCAAAGACCTTGATCACCTTGCCAATATGCCCCAGGGTCTACGGTTGGAAAAGGTCATTAATGTCATACAGACGTCATGCATGACTCACGTTATCATCAAGGGCCACATCAGCCTTATGGTTGCCTTCAAAGTGTCAGTAAGGCCATGCATGGAGAATCCGTTGATACAAGGGGCCAAATATACTTTTTAATTTTAACCTATTGGTTGATGCTCTTTACCCCAGATACTACTGAACAACAACTCCCATAACTTCTTCAAGATTGGGGATAATGGGAGTGGCAAACCCAGCAGTGTTTCTCAACTTAGGGGTTGGGACCCCTGGGGGGTTGCAAAGGGGGTTGTCAGAGGGGTCACAAAAGACCATCAGAAAACACATATTTCTGATGGTCTTAGGCAGGGGCGGCTCACCCCTTATGTAAAGTAAGCCGTTGCAGTAGCGTTGACTTTGCCTAGGGGTGCTCTTGAGGCACTCTTGGGGGAAAATAGACCTTGACATATGCGAGTTGGAGTTACTGGGATGTATAGTTCACCTACACCGAACACGAAACAGGCAACAAGTCCAGACACTACCCAATGCACAAACGTTCACCAACACCTTGCCTTCTGCAAGGAACCCTCGTCCCAGACCACTTTTATCTACACATCATCATCTGAAGATGAACTGACCACCGCCCCATCATTATCCCTCGCAGCTGCTCTCAACTCTGCACATGAATTCCTACTTCCATCCCTCCATCTTCTCACACAGAACCAGAAAGAAAGAAGAAAGAGAGTAGGAGCATGGGAAAGAAGGGAGAAAGGAAGGAAGAAGAAAGGAGCGGAAGGGAAGGTGTAGGAACGAAGGAAAGGAAGGAAGAAAGCACAGAAGAAAAAGGAAGGGAGGAAAGAAAGCAAATGAAGAAGAGAAAGGGAGGGAAGGAAGGAAAGAAAGAAAGAAAGAAAGAAAGAAAGAAAGAAAGAAAAGGAAGTATGGAACTACAGAGCGAAGGAAGGAAGGAAAGAGAAAGAGAGGGAAGAAAGGAGACAAAAAGGAAGGAAAAGAAAAAGGGAGGAGGAAGGAAAGAGGTACAGAAGGAAGGAGGAGAGAAGGAAAGAAAAAAGGGAAGGGAGGAAAGACGCAGCAAAGGAAAAAGAGAAAGAAGGAGAGAAAGACGCAGGGAAGGAAAGAAATAAGGAGAAGGAAGGATGAAAGCAAACAGCTAAGGAGAGGAGTAAACAGGTAGAGAAGGAAGAAAGGAAAGAAGAAAACGGAATGAAGGAAGGAGTGAAAGAAGCAGAGAAAGAAGGAGAGAAGGCTGGCCACAGCAACGCGTGGCGGGTAAAGCTAGTATCAGATAATTACATTATGATTCATAACAGTAGCAAAACGACAGTTATGAAGCAGCAATGAAAATAATGTTATGGTTGGGGGTCACCAACTAGCATGACCATGGAAGAACACACCAAAAAACCTCACAATATTTTACCATCGCTTACCGGAGCCATCTCATCCGTCCATTCTCCATGACCAGCCTGCAGCTGTTTGATGGTTTCAATATCGTCGATCACTCGGACAACGTCATCGACCCAAAATGCGTTGAGCTATAAGAAAAAGAAAACCAGAAGTCTGATCGACAAGGGTTGAATGAGAAGTAATGCCTCCATCTTCGTTACTTGGGTTTGGATGGGAATATTTAAATAAATCAAATGCAGAAATAATCCTTAGAATGTGCTCTTTAACTACCACTATTCACTTTCCCAAATAATCACCAGACAATTG
Organism: Anolis sagrei; assembly: GCF_037176765.1. NCBI lineage: Eukaryota > Metazoa > Chordata > Lepidosauria > Squamata > Anolidae > Anolis > Anolis sagrei. Next base: position 1,879,209 of record NC_090033.1, read on the forward strand.
GATACATTTCTGCCAACAACGAACAAATTTTCTGAAGCCGTCAAGGAAGAAGTCGACACTCTGTTTCTGCAACTAGCATCTCATAGTTCTCTCTTCCTGGGTACCCATCGTGCACAGATCTTCCGATAGCCAAGCAAAGCAATAATGTGACCCACACATAATCACTAGACAATTGGATACATTTCTGCCAACGATGAGCAAGTTTTCTGAAGCCTAGCGTCTCATAGTTCTCTTGTCCTAGGTACCCATCATGCACAGATCTTCCGATAGCCAAGCAAAGCAATAATGTGACCCAACATAATCACCAGACAACTGGATACATTTCTGCCAACAATGAACAAGTTTTCTGAAGCCGTCACAGAAGAAGTCAACACTCTGTTTCTGCAACTAGCGTCTCATAGTTCTCTCATCCTGGGTACCCATCGTGCACAGATCGTCCGATAGCCAAGCAAAGCAATAATGTGACCCAACATAATCACCAGACAATTGGATACATTTCTGCCAATGATGAACAGTTTTCTGAAGCTGTCACGGAAGAAGTCGACACTCTGTTCCCACAACTAGCATCTCAGTTCTCTCCTCCTGAGTACCCATCATGCACAGATCTTCCGACAGCCAAGCAAAGCCATAATGTGACCCACACATTCTTGTGAAATGCCGATTATGCTTGGAATTCCTCTCTGAGTGATACGACGATCGTCCTGAATCAATCTGTCAAACTTTTGCTTTTGAAACGCGGTGGTTGCTGTCACAGGACATCCAACTGTTTGTCTGTCTTGCAATTCAGATAAACAAGTTTTCTGAAGCCATCTCAGAAGAAGTCGACACTCTATTTCCACAGCTAGCATCTCACAGTTCTCTCATCCTGGGTACCCATCGTGCACAGATCTTCTGACAGCCAAGCAAAGCCATAATGTGACCCACACGTTCTTGTGAAATGCCGATTATGCTTGGAATTCCTCTCTGAGTGATACGACGATCGTCCTGAATCAATCTGTCAAACTTTTGCTTTTGAAACGCGGTGGTTGCTGTCACAGGACATCCAACTGTTTGTCTGTCTTGCAATTCAGATAAACAAGTTTTCTGAAGCCATCTCAGAAGAAGTCGACACTCTATTTCCACAACTAGCATCTCGCAGTTCTCTCATCCTGGGTACCCATCGTGCACAGATCTTCTGACGGCCAAGCAAAGCAATAATGTGACCCACATGTTCTTGTAAAATGCCAATTATGCTTGGAATTCCTCTCTGAGTGATACGACGATCGTCCCGAATCAATCTGTCAAACTTTTGCTTTTGAAACGCGGTGGTTGCTGTCACAGGACGTCCAACTGCTCGTCTGTCTTGCAATTGAGATAAACAAGTTTTCTAAAGCCATTTCAGAAGACGTCAACACTCTGTTTCCGCAACCAGCTTCTCACAGTTCTCTCAATGTCTTCATCAGAAGCATTATGATGTCCCCACAGATCTTTCATTAACGGGAACAGATGGAAGTCAGATGGTGCTAAATCAATTCTAATTTCCCTGTAATAGGCAGTAAGAGCACCTAAAGCTTTGGAGAGCTTCTGTTCAACTATTTCAAAGCTCCCTCCTTGAGTGGTGATGGCTCGATCGTCAGCATAGATGAAACTCTCTGTTCCTTCTGGCAGTGGCTAGTCATTTGTGTACATGTTGAACACTGAAGTTACAACCTGGTTTCCCCTGTAGTAATATTTATTTATTTATTTATTTGGGGTTCTTGTACCCCGCCCTTCTCACCCCGAAGGGGACCCAGGGCGGCTTACAGCTGCAAGGCGCACTTAGACGCCTGCTACACAAACAGTCATCACAAAAAATATAACAGTACAAATTCCCACAATTCAACATTATCCAATAAAATCAGTAAAATGATAAAATCAGTAAAAACAATACAAACCTGGATCTTCCTCCTACCCATCAATGTACAATTAACTCAAAGATCTGTTTTGGTTCCATTTCGACAATCCTGCCGATCTTACACATCTGATTGTCTTATTTGGTTGTCATTGTCTAATTGCCTGGTTGCCCAAAGGCCTGGTTCCACAGCCATGTCTTCACCCTCCTCCTGAAGGAGAGGAGGGTTGGTGCTGTTCTGATTTCCCCCGGGAGTGAATTCCACAGGTGGGGGGCCACCACTGAGAAGGCTCTGCTTCTCGTCCCCAGCAGCCTCACTTGTGAGAGTGGTGGGGTCGAGAGCAGGGCCTCCCCAGATGATCTCAAACTCCGAGGTGGGACGTAGAGGGAGATACGTTCGGACAGATACACTGGACCAGAACCGTATAGGGTTTTGTAGGTTAAGACCAGCACCTTGAATTGTGCTCGGAATTGAACCGGCAGCCAGTGGAGCTGGCACAACAGGGGGGTGGTATGCTCCCTGTATGTCGCTCCGGTGAGCAATCTGGCTGCCGCACGCTGGACTAGTTGGAGTTTCCGAACAGTCTTCAAGGGCAACCCCACGTAGAGCGCGTTGAAGTAGTCTATCCGGGATGTAACAAGAGCGTGGACCACCGTGGCCAGATCAGACTTCCCAAGGTACGGGCGCAACTGGCGCAACTAGTAAGCAGTAAGAGCACCTAAAGCTTCAGAGAGCTTCTGTTCAACCATTTCAAAGCTCTCTGCTTGACCAGTGATGGCACAATCGTCAGCATAGATGAAACTCTCTGTCCCTTCTGGCAGTGGCTAGTCATTTGTGTCAATATTAAACATTGATGGAGCAAGCACTCTCTTGAGTCGGGCCGTTCTTCTGTTTCCGCCATCTGCTTCTCTGGCCCTGGAACTCAACAAAAAAGCTCCTGTTTTGTAGCAGATTTCCTGAGAAGTGGATGAGGTCATCGACTTCTCAATTCTGGCTTTGATGGCATTATTATTATTATTATTACTACTATTATTATTATTACTATTACTATTATTATTATTTTAAGCCCTACACCACTGGAGAAATTACATTGTTTAGCCGATATCACGTCACCTGACATCCGCCAGGAAGTAGCAGCCAATAATGAAAATCTCCACCTCATCCCCTGTTTGGATATCAACCAGAATGCCAACATCTTAAATCAAGAAATAGCTTCCTAAGCTCTACAGAGATACTCGCAGGAACACCTCAGCAAGCGAGAGTCCAAAAGTGGCAGGCTAAAACTCAGAACCTCAATCAGTGGCTGATACTGAATGAGAAACTTCCTCCTGGGCACACAGAAGGCTGGGCGACTTGGAAGACGCTGAACATGAGATGCAGAGCCAACCTTGCCACGAAGTGGAGTCCACGACATGCGAGTGTGGAGAAGAGCAAACCACAGTCCACCTACTACAATGCAGCCTGAGCCCTGCCACATGCACAAAGGAGGACCTTGGATATATCTTGTAACTGTAGTCAAGAGCTCAGTCCCAACACCAAACATCCTATGTAGTTTTACAACCAATAAAATTATACAAAGGATTCCTGCAAATTCCTGAGATCCATCACTAGGTGGTTATCATGGCACTCACCTTGGTCAGCGCCCCGGGATGAAACGTCCATCGCGTATCGCTGTTGAACTGGACCCGCACGTCTCCTCGATCCGTGATCCGGTGCACGGTCCCGGTCTGGCCGATGAACTTTGGGGAGTCAAGGCCAGGAGACGGAATGAAACTCAAAATCCAAAGCAAGTGCCCTTTCAAATATCACAGTCACAAGACGTTGCTCCTTCCCACAGATTCATCGCCATGTTTAAGAAGTAACTTGTCATCGTTGTGAGTTTTCCAGGCTGTCTGGCCATGTTCCAGAAGCATTCTCTCCTGACATTTTGCCTGCGTCTATGGCAGGCATCCTCAGAGGCAGGCATCCTTAGAGGCAGAGATCCTCAGACCTCACATCCTCTGAGGATGCCTGCTATAGATGCAGGCAAAATGTCAGGAAAGAATGCTTCTGGAACATGGCCAGACAGCCCGGAAAACGCACAACAAACCAGTGATTCCGGCCATGAAAGCCTTCAACAATAGATTAACTTGTCATCACTTGCTCTATGGCTTCGAGGCTATATATTTCATGTGCCACAGTCCCAGTTATTATTATTATTATTATTATTATTATTATTATTATTATTGTTCACTACCTCTGAGGATGCTTGCCATAGATGCAGGCGAAACGTCAGGAGAAATGCCTCTAGAACATGACTCTATAGCCCGAAAAAACCCACAAGAACCTATTATTATTGTTATTATTTACTAGCTGTCCCCTGCCACGCGTTGCTGTGGCCCACATGGGGGTTCTGTGTGGGAGTTTTGGCCCAATTGTTTCGTTGGTGGGGTTCAGAATGCTCTGTGATTGTAGGTGAACTATAAATCCCAGCAACTACAACTCCCAAATGTCAAGATTCTATTTTCCCCAAACTCCACCAGTGTTCACATTTGGGCATCTTGAGTATTTGTGCAGATTTTGGTCCAGATACATCATGGTTTGAGTCCACAGTGATCTCTGGACGTAGGTGAACTACAACTCCAAAACCAAAGGACACTGCCCACCAAACCCTTCCAGTGTTTTCTGTTGGTCATGGGAGAACTGTGTGCCAAGTTTGGTTCAGTTCCATCGTTGGTGGAGTTCAGAATGCTCTGTGATTGTAGGTGAACTATAAATCCCAGCAACTACAACTCCCAAATGTCAAGATTCTATTTTCCCCGAACTCCACCAGTGTTCACATTTGGGCATCTTGAGTATTCGTGCAGAGTTTGGTCCAGATCCATCATGGTTTGTGTCCGCAGTGATCTCTGGATGTAGGTGAACTACAACTCCCAAACTCAAGGACACTGCCCACCAAACCCTTCCAGTATTTTCTGTTGGTCATGGGAGAACTGTGTGCCAAGTATGGTTCAATTCCATTGTTGGTGGGGTTCAGAATGCTCTTTGGTTGTAGGTGAACTATAAATCCCAGCAACTACAACTCCCAAATGACAAAATCAAAACATTTTGAGTGAAGGAAATACATTGGGTTGTTAGGTCTATGCTGTCCAAATTTGGTGTCAATTGGCCCACTGGTTTTTGAGTTCTGTTAATACCACAAACGAACATTACATTTTTATTGATATAGATTGTTGTTGTTGATGTTGTTGCTGTTGTGACCCAATGTCAATGTCAAAACTTATCAACATAATATACATACAATATACATAAAATAGAATCTTGGCATTTGGGAGTGGTAGTTGCTGGGATTTATAGTTCACCTACCATCACAGAGCATTCTGAACCCCACCAATGATGGAATTGAACCAAACTTGGCACACAGTTCTCCCATGACCAACAGAAAATACTGGAAGGGTTTGGTGGGCAGTGTCCTTTGGTTTTGGAGTTATAGTTCACCTACATCCAGAGATCACTGCGGACTCAAACCATGATGGATCTGGACCAAACTCTACACAAATACTCAAGATGCCCAAATGTGAACACTGGTGGAGTTTGGGGAAAATAAAATCTTGACATTTGGGAGTTGTAGTTGCTGGGATTTATAGTTCACCTACAATCACAGAGCATTCTGAACCCCGCCAATGATGGAATTGAACCAAACTTGGCCCACAGTTCTCCCATGACCAACAGAAAATACTGTGTTTGGTGGGCACTGATGTTGAGTATTGGGAGTTGTAGTTCACCTACATCCAGAGATCACTGCGGACTCAAACCATGATGGATCTGGACCAAACTCTACACAAATACTCAAGATGCCCAAATGTGAACACTGGTGGAGTTTGGGGAAAATAAAATCTTGACATTTGGGAGTTGTAGTTGCTGGGATTTATAGTTCACCTACAATCACAGAGCATTCTGAACCCCGCCAATGACGGAATTGAACCAAACTTGGCACACAGAACTCCCATGACCAACAGAAAATACTGGAAGGGTTTGGTGGGCACTGTCCTTTGGTTTTGGAGTTGTAGTTCACCTACATCCAGAGATCACTGCGGACTCAAACCATGATGGATCTGGACCAAACTCTGCACGAATACTCAATATGCCCAAATATGAACACTGGTGGAATTTGGGGGAAATAAAATCTTGACATTTGGGAGTTGTAGTTGCTGGGATTTATAGTTCACCTACCATCACAGAGCATTCTGAACCCCACCAATGATGGAATTGAATCAAACTTGGCACACAGTTCTCCCATGACTAACAGAAAATACTGGAAGGGTTTGGTGGGCAGTGTCCTTTGGTTTTGGAGTTGTAGTTCACCTACATCCAGAGATCACTGCGGACTCAAACAATGATGGCTCTGGACCAAACTCTACACGAATACTCAATATGCCCAAATGTGAACACTGGTGGAGTTTGGGGGAAATAAAATCTTGACATTTGGGAGTTGTAGTTGCTGGGATTTATAGTTCACCTACAATCACAGAGCATTCTGAACCCCGCCAATGATGGAATTGAACCAAACTTGGCACACAGTTCTCCCATGACCAACAGAAAATACTGGATATAAATAAGATGGTAATGGGATCATGAAAACAAATTTGAAGCCCAAAAGAAACTTTTCTGGTTCCTACGTAAGAGATTTGATTCGGATTTATTCACCGTTCTTCCGAAAAGATATAAGCAAAAAACCACGAAGCTGATCTTGTGAGTCTCGCCGTTTCTCAGAACGCCTCCATTAAACTGGACCAAAGCGTGGACGTGTCTCCTACCTCGGCCATTTTGGGATTCCATCCCCCGTGTCCTTCCTGCATCTCTCGCAAAATGTCGATGTCGAGGAGGCACTTCACTTTGTCTCCGTGCTGAAACGGGTGTCTCTCCGTGCTCTCCTTTTTCTGCAACTCGGCCGGTTTGCCTACGAAGTGGGCAGAAGAAGGACAGGCAGCGTCAAACTCAAGGCCCGCGGGCCAAATCTAGCCCTTCGTGTCATCTAATGTGGCCCTCCAGATGCCGGACGCCAACTCTTGCGCTTCTCATCATTAGACCTGATGGGAGTTTATTTATTTATTTATTTACTTACTTATTTACTTTGCTTCTATACCGCTGTTCTCAGCCCGAGGGCGACTCACAGCGGTGTACAATGTGAAGATCCCTTACCTTGCCAGCCGGGGTGGCAGGGCCTAGGAGAGGCAGGCTAGCTAATTTCAGCTTAGAAGGCCTGGCAGAGGTCAGCAGAAGCCATCTTAGTTTAGGGAAAGACTCCAGTTCAGAGAGGGGGAGTGGCCTAGGCCTAAGCCAGCCTTAGAGTAGCTAGGATTGGTTTGTAAAAGGGGGGCGGAGTTAGACTGTTGGAGGGAAAGAAAGAAGCTGTTTTTAGTGAGTCAGTCTGCTGATGTTAGAGTTAGAGCAGGGTTACAGAAGCTGTTTAGGAGTTTCGTGATTAGAATAGGCAGTTTGCCTGAAGTTGGCCAGCCAAGTGAGCTGTGGCAAACTAGTTACAGCTATTTAGGGAAGAAATAGCTGGGTTTTAGATTTGTAACTAAGAAAGAACCATTCTCTTGCAACCGCTACGCTTTTAAGAAACAACACATTTTTATCTGTAACAGCCAAGCCTCTTCAACTGCATTCAATTCATCCTGTATTATATTAAATAAACTTTCCTTGTTATTTTTGAAACTTAAAAGCTTGAGTCAAGTCTACATTTAAGAATTTAGTCCTTTTCCTTTCTAAACCAACCTCACCTGTTTTCCTTCAAATAAACCTTTTAAAAGACACAGTATTTGGTGGTCTAAGAAGCATTTTTACCTTTTCCAACCAGCTAGAGGGTTCCTGTTCATTTAGGATATGGTGGCAGCGAAAGTTTAAATAGAGAGACATCTCCTCAAGAGTTCTATAGGTACCAGTGGAGTCTGTATTTAGTAAAAGAGGGACAGTGGTGGGATCTGTTTGACCCCCTTGTCCAGGCAGCCTTAAAGCGTAGTTATTATATTTGGTAGTAGATGGTGGGATTGATCGTATTGGCCATCTGCGAAGCTATATATAGGTTATTATAATTTGGTGGCAGCGATGCGGGATTGATCAATAACCACAAGATAGGTTATTATATACAACATAGAAAGAACAAGGTTCAAAATTCAAGACACAATCTAAAATATCAATCTAGCAATAACCAAAAACATCGTCATCAAAAACATCAACAATATCAATACTACAAAAAGCCATTCGCGTCGTCTCATCGTTTGAACCACAATCCAGGATCATTTTCCGTTGTTCCATTCCTGTCGTCATTACCAATTTTTGCACTTCTTGTTCGAACGCCTTCTTGAACAGCCAAGTCTTTAATTTCCTGCGGAATATCATCAGGGAAGGAGGCAGTCTGATGTCCACGGGAAGGGTGTTCCACAGCCGAGGAGCCACCACCGAGAAGGCCCTGTCTCTTGTCCCCGCCAGGCGTGCCTGTGAGGCAGGCGGGATCGAGAGCAGGGCCTCCCCGGATGATCTTAAAGTCCTGGTGGGCTCATAGGCCGAGATGCGGTCAGATAGGTATCTTGGGCCGGAACCATTTAGGGCTTTATAGGCCAACGCCAGCACCTTGAATTGAGCCCGGTAGCAAATCGGCAGCCAATGGAGCTGGTACTTATCTATCCGAACGTATCTCAACCTATCAGCCCACCAGGACCCTAAGATCTTCTGGGGAGTCCCTGCTCTCTATCCCGCCGGCTTCACAAGTGCGGCTGGCGGGGACGAGAGACAGGGCCTTTTCTGTGGTGGCTCCTCGGCTTTGGAACACCCTCCCCATAGAGGTAAGATCAGCCCCCTCGCTGATGGTGTTTCGGAAAAGATTGAAGACATGGATGTTTAAACAAGCATTCGGTTAATCCGTTGCAACGAATTATGATGACTAAAGGACTGGTAATCATGGACGATGAATTTGGATTGCGACTCCAGTTACGAGGTGCATTGGATGGTTATTGGTGGCCCAATAATTTGTATTGTATATGTGTTTTATGCTTTTAAACTGAATACTGTTGTTTTTTAAGTGTTGTAAACCGCAATGAGTCGCCGATTTAGGCTGAGATATTAGCGGTATACAAGCGCATTAATAAATAAATAAATAAATAAATAAATAAATACAGCAAGGGGGTTGTGTGCTCCCTGCATCCCGCTCCTGTTAGTATCATGGCTGCCGCACGTTGGACCAATTGAAGCTTCCGGGCCATCTTCAAGGGCAACCCCATGTAGAGAGCGTTGCAGTAGTCAAGATGGGATGTAACCAGAGCTAGAAGTCAGACTTCCCAAGGTACGGGCGCAGCTGGCGCACGAGTTTTAACTGTGCGAATGCTCCCCTGGTCACCGCTGAAACCTGGGGTTCCAGGCTCAGCGATGAGTCCAGGATCACTCCCAAGCTGCGAACCTGCGTCTTCAAGGGGAGTGCGACCCCGTCCAACACAGGCTGTAACCCTCTGCCCTGTTCGGCCTTGTGACTGACCAGGAGGACCTCTGTCTTGTCTGGATTCAATTTCAATTTGTTCGCAATTTGTTGGGAGACAAGATGGATTCAATGGTTCTTTGAGGCAACCACAAGGTTGACATGGCCCTAAGATAGGAGTTAAGCACCACCACCTTCATCGATGTCTGTGTCAACGAGGGTATGGCTTGCTCTAACTGAGCTGACATGCCCTCCTTGAGCTGCGTGGACTTTGGCTACATAGGGAAGGACTCCAGAGAAAGAAGGAATGGTTGTTTCTCTGCCTCAACGCAGCCTGAATGACCCTTTGGACAAGGAGAAGCCAAATGCGCCTCGGACATTTACGACGAGAACTACAGAATCACAGAATCATAGGACTGGAAGAGACTCAAGGGCCATCCAGTTCCACCTCCATAGATAGAAAGATAGATAGATGGATGGATGGAAGGATAGATAGATAGATAGATAGATAGATAGATAAATAGATAAGACAGACAGACAGATAGGTGACAGTTGAATAATAGTATCCTAGAGTTAGAAGAGACCTCAAGGACCATCCAGTCCAACCCCAATAGTCAAATCATAGAATCCTAGAGTTGGGAGAGACCACAAGGGTCATCCAGTCCAACCCCCTTAGATAGACAGACAGATAGATAGATAGATAGGCAGGTAGACAGATAGATCATACATTCCAAGAGTTGGAAGTGACCTCAAGGGCCATCCAGTCCAACTCCATAGATAGATAGATAGATAGATAGATAGATAGATAGATCATACAATCCAAGAGTTGGGAGAGACCTCAAGGGCCATCCAGTCCAACCCTAATAGATAGATAGATTGTTGAATAATAGAATCCTAGAGTTAGAAGAGACCTCAAGGGCCATTTAGTCCATACACCTTAGGTAGACCGATAGATTGATCATAGAATCCTAGAGTTGGAAGAGACCTCAAGGGCCATCCAGTCCAATCCTGATAGATAGTTGAACCATAGCAACCTAAAGTTGATAGCGACCACAAAGGCCATCCAGCCCAACCTCCTTACATAGATAGGTCATAGAATCCTAGAGTTGGAAGAGACCTCAACGGCCATCCAGTCCAACCCCCTTAGATAGGCAGATAAATAGATAATAGAATCCTAGAGTTGGACGAGACCTCAAGGGCCATCCAGTCCAACCCTGATTGAGAGTGAAACCCTAGTAACCTTGAGTTGAGAGAGATCCAATCCAAACCCCTTAGACAAACTGGCTGACTTGTTGATTGATAATTGAATCATACAATGCTAGAGTTTGAAGAAATCTCAAGGGTCATCCAGTCCAACCCCGATAGCTAGATAGATAGATTAAGATAGATAAGATAGTCAAATCATAGAATCCTAGAGCTGGAAGAAATCCCAAGGGTCATCCAGTTAAAGGACATCAACACAAGGCTCCTTACGTTTGCCAAGACTAATTAAGGAGAGTCAACATCTGTCGGGAACTGAGATGGACTCAACCTGTTTCAGGCTGGAAAAACATCTATCATTCCTTTACAGCTTTGGAACAACATCAGCGGAATATTCCTATAAAAGACTCAATCTAATAATTCTCAAGTGTGACAGACAGCTGTGCTGCTCACCCACCTTGCTCTATGGAAAGAGACGGTGTACCTTGGGAGTGTCAGATCTGCTAGATAGGTAGGTAGATAGTCGAACAACAGAATCCCAGAGTTGGGAGAGACCAGAAGAGCCATTCAGTCCAACCCCCTTCTGCCGCCATCAAAGCCCTCCCGACAGATGACCATCCTGCTTCTACTCAAAAGCCTCCACTATTCTCTGAGGCAGCATATACTACTATTAAATAGCTCTTGCCCCCAGGAAGTTCTACCTAATGTTTTCACTTCGGTACTATCTATACATAGGTCCTGAGTTAAAATGGCGCCGCATGTACCTAATCTTGGGAGGTGCTCCTTGTAGTAAAACCCTCCGGATGCTTCTGCGATGCACTTCAGGTCCACTTTCCCCTTGTGCCCCACCCGGTACACGTTGGTGGTGCCGTCGGCCCACGTCACGCTGGCCACGCTCCGCCCGGTCTCGACGTCCCAGCCGCGGATGTCCACGACACGCCCCGTTTTGCCTTCGCCGCCTGTTTCGGAGGCAAAGAAGAAGACGACACGTGGGCATTATTCCACAGATATAGAAACTTCACTTGTCTAGTTTCCAACCGACCCCTCAACCTGAGGATGCCTGCCATAGATGTGGGCGAAATGTCAGGAGAGGATGCTTCTGTAATTGCAGATGCAAAAGTAAAAACAGAATCCTGACTCTGTTTTTAGTTGTGGGGACAAAGGAAGGACGGAAGGAAAGGAGGAAAAAATCGATGTCTGGAGAGAGGCACACGGAGCTCAGAAGGTCAAAAGTGGAACCTGTCTGACACAGTGACTGCGTGTAATCCATCACGTCTTTGCCCGTCCCAATATGCCACACGCAAGTGCATGCTTTTAAGGTCCAAGCTTCTTAACACAGCAGGGGAACATTAATCTCATATTCTCTATTTGATTTGTGAATCAGTCTTGAAGCCGAGTGATTGTGAGTTTTGTTGGAAACAAAGGATTCCCCCAGGCAGGAAGCACCCAGACCTTTAAGCTGCAAGGCCATTCAATGCTAATCAAGGTGGCCAGTTGCAACATTCACATCGACCTCCAACAGACAAGAGTTCTTTCTCCCACCCTTGACATTATTCCACCTCTGAGGATGCCTGCCATAGATGTGGGCAAAACGTCAGGAGAGAATGCTTCTGGAATTGCAGCATGCACACTTGCCTCAAACAGACAAGAGTTCTTTCCCTGGACATCATTCTACAGATATATAAACCTAACTTGCCTAGTTTCCAACAGACCTCACCATCTCTGAAGATGCCTGCCATAGATGTGGGCGAAACATCAGGAGAGAATGCTTCTGGAATTGCAGCATGCACACTTGCCTCAAACAGACAAGAGTTCTTTCCCTGGACATCATTCTACAGATATATAAACCTAACTTGCCTAGTTTCCAACAGACCTCACCACCTCTGAAGATGCCTGCCATAGATGTGGGCGAAACATCAGGAGAGAATGCTTCTGGAATTGCAGCATGTACACTTGCCTCAAACAGACAAGAGTTCTTTCCCTGGACATTATTATTCCACAGATATATAAACCCCATTTTCCTAGTTTCCAACAGACCTCACAACTTCTGAGGATGCCTACCATAGATATGGGTGAAACGTCAGGAGAGAATGCCACCAACCCTTTCTGGTATTTTGTGTTGCTCATGGGAGTTATGCGTGCCAAGTTTGGTTCAATTCCATTGATGGTGGAGTTCAGAATGCTCTTTGGTTGCAGGTGAACAATAAATCCCAGCAACTACAACTCCCAAATGTCAAGGTCTTTTCCCCCCAAACTCCACCAGTGTTCACATTTGGGCATATTGAGTATCCGTGCCAAGTTTGGGGCATTCTGTTGTTGGTGGGTTCAGAATGCTCTTTGATTGTAGGTGAACTATACATCCCCGTAATGACAACTCCCAAATGTCAAGGTCTATTTCCCCCAAACTCCATTTGTGTTCATATTTGGGCTTATGGAATATTTGTGCCAAGTTTGGTCCAGATCCATCATTGTTTGACTCCACACTGCTCTCTAAATGTAGGTGAACTAAAACTCCAAAACTCAAGGTCAATGTCCACCAAACCTTTCCAGTATTTTCTGTTGATCATGGGAGTTCTGTGTGCCAAGTTGGTTCAATACCATTGCTGGTGGAGTTCAGAATGCTCTTTTATTGTAGGTGAACTATAAATCCCAGCAACAACAACTCCCAAATGTCAAGGTCTATTTTCCCCAAACTCCACCAGTGTTCACATTTGGGCAGATTGAGTATCCGTGCCAAGTTTGGGCAGACTGAGTATTTGTTCCAAGTTTGGTCCAGATCCATCATTGTTTGAGTCCACAGTGCTCTCTGGATGGAGGTGAACTACAACTCCAAAACTCAATGTCAATGCCCAGCAAACCTTTCCAGTATTTTCTGTTGGTCATGGGAATTCTATGTGCCAAGTTTGGTGCAATTACATTGATGGTGGAGTTCAGAATGCTCTTTTATTGTAGGTGAACTATAAATCCCAGCAACTACAACTCCCAAATGTCAAGGTCTATTTTCCCCAAACTCACATTTGGGCATATTGAGTATTCATGCCAAGTTTGGTCCAGATCCATAATTGTTTGAGTCCATAGTGCTCTCTTGATATAGGTGAACTAGAACTCCCAAAATCAAGGTCAATGCCGCCAAGCCCTTTCTAGTATTTGCTGTTGATCATGGGAGTTCTGTGTGCCAATTTGCTTCAATTCCATCCTTAGTGGAGTTCAGAATGCTCTCTGATTGTAGGTGAACTATAAATCCCCGTAACTACAACTCCCAAACGTCAAGGTCTATTTTCCCCAAACTCCACCAGTGTTCACATTGGGGCATATTGATTATTCGTGCCAAGTTTTGGTCCAGATCCATCATTGCCTGAGTCCACAGTGCTCTCTGGATGTAGGTAAACTAGAACTCCCAAACTCAAGGTCAATGCCCATCAAACCCTTCCAGTATTTTCTTTTGGTCATCAGAGTTTGCTTTACAAGAGGAAGCATCTTACCGTCTTGGTTGGCCCATTCCCAGTCGGGGCCCCGGACCACTTTCGCGCCCTGAAACGTTCCCTTCAACGTGATGCGTGGCAGGTTCTGCCGTGGACTCACAGTAACTCTGCACGGAGGGGGAAAAGAAACACAAATTTTGAGTTGGTTCGTCACAAAAAAAAAGTAGTGTGAGCTTTATGGGAAAATGGCAAACGAAGAGGATTGTGAGAGCTGTTCACCAGTGGAACTCTCTGCCCAGGAATGTGGTGGAGGCTCCTTTTTTGGAAGCTTTTAAACAGAGGCTGGATGGCCATCAGTCGGGGGTGCTTTGAATGCAATTTTCCTTCACAGCAGAAGGTGTCACCCCAAAGGAGAGTAATCGCTGCTTATGGTGATTGTGTTGATGTGAGTACTGTGTGTCGTTGGGCGAGTAAGTTTAAAGATGTTGAGGTGACACCTTCTGCTGTCAAGAATTCAATGACTGCACATTGTTTATGCTGCATTGACCAACTGTCTGCACAGGGTTCCATACTCCGCACTTTAACAACACACCATTCAGTACTAAGGCTTCCCGCCAAAATGGAACTCTAGAGGAGAGTCTACTGAACAAGCCAGTACCTGCTGCATACAGTTCTTAAGTCGTATTGATTGATCGTCTATGCAGGGTTCAAAACTCCACACTTTAACAACACAACCATTCAATGCTAAGACTTCCCACCAAAATGGAACTGTAGAAGAGAGTCTACTGAACAAGCCAGTACCCGCTGCATACAGTGCTTAAGTCGCATTGATTGACTGTCTGTGTAGGGTTCCATACTCCACACTTTAACAACACAACCATTCAATGCTAAGGCTTCCCACCAAAATGGAACTGTACAGGAGAGTCTACTGAACAAGCCAGTACCTGCTGAATACAGTGCTTAAGTCGCATTGACCGACCTTCTGCTCAGGGTTCCATACTTCGCACTTTAACAACACAACCATTCAATGCTAAGGCTTCCGGCCAAAATGGAACTGTAGAGGAGAGTCTACTGAACAAGCTAGTACCTGCTGCATACGTTGCTTAAGGCACATTGATTGACTGTCTGTGTAGGGTTCCATACTTCGCACTTTAACAACACAACCGTTCAATGCTAAGGCTTCCCACCAAAATGGAACGGTAGAGGAGAGTCTTCTGAACAAGCCAGTACCTGCTGCATACCAGTACTGCCATCTGTTGAGGAGTTACGAAGGAGGAGGCATTACCTTTCACTTTAACAACACAACAGTTCAATGCTAAGGCTTCCCGCCAAAATGGAACTGTAGAGGAGAGTCTTCTGAACAAGCCAGTACCTCCCCCATACCTGTACTGCCATCTGTTGAGGAGTTACGAAGGTGGAGGCATTACCTTTCACTTTAACAACAGAACAGTTCAATGCTAAAGCTTCCTGCCAAAATGGAACTGTAGGGGAGAGTCTACTGAACAAGGCACAACATAGTCAAACACATCAATAACTGAACATATCGAAACGTAGTTCAAACACAACCAGGAAAGAACACATTAAAATGAACAACAAACGTTGCACGCTTCCTCAGCCTGAGAAGCTAAAGCAGGCATGGGCAAACTTGGGCCCTCCCGGTGTTTTGGACTTCAACTCCCACAATTCCTAGCAGCCTACCGGCTGCTAGGAATTGTGGGAGTTGAAGTCCAAAACACCGGGAGGGCCCAAGTTTGCCCATGCCTGAGCTAAAGCTATAAGCCCGTCAGAGTTGTACCTACATGATAGTAAAGTCTGGATCCGCCGTCCGATTAAAACAACTCCCGATGCCCATTACGCTCATGCAACTACTCCGCCTTTACCCTTCTCCAAACCCCGTTCCTCCGGTCCTCACATCGAGCCAGACGAGGATCTCCTTCCCGGTCGTCTAAGCCTCTCTCGTACGCAAAAAAAGAATATCCGAATCCACGAGGAGAGGAAACATCTTGCTACGCCGAGCACCTTATGTAGCCCGTCCTCTAATACTTGACGACAGCTTGGTTGGATAAACCCCTTAACGGCGCCCGACCGGCCGACTCCGGCACGGAAATAAACCTCGCGTTAATTAACAGACTCCCCGGGCAGGACGGGAAGACTTTACGGAGAACGATGGGAAAAATAGAGTTGTGCACAGACGAGGATATCGGAAAGCTTTTCGTAATGAGGGCAACGCAATCATGACGGTCACTCATTGAGTTGTTAGGTGTCTTGTGTCCAAATTGGGTGTCAATTCGTCCAGTGGTTTTTGAGTTATGTTAACCCCCACAAACGAACATTATGTTTTTATTTATATAGACTAGCCATCCCCTGCCACGCGTTGCTGTGGCCCAGTCTGTGTATATGTTTTGTGTGTATATTTTTAAAAGTGATGGTCACTCATTGGGTTGTTAGGTGTGTTGTGTCCAAATTGGGTGTCAATTTGTCCAGTGGTTTTTGAATTATGTTAACCCCCACAAACGAACATTATGTTTTTATTTATATAGACTAGCCGTCCCCTGCCATGCATTGCTGTGGCCCAGTCTGTGTGTATGTTTTGTGTGGTTTTTTAAAAAAGTGATGGTCACTCATTGGGTTGTTAGGTGTGTTGCGTGCAAATCTGGTGTCAATTCGTCCAGTGGTTTTTGAGTTATGTTAACTCCACAAACGAACATTATGTTTTTATTTATATAGACTAGCCATCCCCTGCCATGCATTGCTGTGGCCCAGTCTGTGTATATGTTTTGTGTGTATTTTTTTAAAAGTGATGGTCACTCATTGAGTTGTTAGGTGTGTTGTGTCCAAATTGGGTGTCAATTCGTCCGTGGTTTTCGAGTTATGTTAACCCCCACAAACGAACATTATGTTTTTATTTATATAGACTAGCCGTCCCCTGCCACGCGTTGCTGTGGCCCAGTCTGTGTATATGTTTTGTGTGTGTGTATATATTTGTGTATATATGTATATATGCATATATATAGATAGATAGATGCATATGTGTGTATATATTTGTGTATTTCTGTGTTTATATGTGCATATGTATATTGTGTATATGTGTGCGCTTGTGTATATATGTGTGTATGTATGTCTATATGTATATGTGTGCATATGCACATGTATGTGTATATTTGTGTGTGTTTGTGTATATGTGTGTGTATATATAGTATGTGTATATATGTGTGTTTGCATACATAGATAGAGATAGATGGGCGTATATGTGTGTGCATATGTGTGTATAAGTGTGTATATATTTGTGTATTTCTGTGTTTATATGTGCATATGTATATTGTGTATGTGTGTGCTTGTGTATGTATGTGTGTATGTACGTCTATATGTATATGTGTGCATATATATACACGTATGCGTATATCTCTGTGTGCTTGTGTATATATGTGTGTGTCTGTATGTACGTATGTGTGCGTGTGTATACGTGTATGTGCATATGTATATATAGTTTATTTTTGATGGTTTGAAGTCCATTTTGCTGGGGGTTTTTTGTGTGTTTTAGGGGTGATGGTCACTTGTTTGCCTGAGAGGTGTGTTGTGTCCAAATTTGGTGTCAATTATGTTCATCCCACAAACGAACATTACGTTTTTATTTATATTGATTTATTATTTTACTCTATTTTATTGTTATTATTACATATACATTATTTTATTCTTATTTATTTTTCCCCAGTTTGTTATTATTACATATACATTATTTTATTCTATTTTTTATTTTTTCCAGTTTGTTATTATTACATACATTATTTTATTCCTATTTATTATTATTTTTCCAGTTATTATTACACATACATTATTTTATTCCTATTTATTATTATTTTTCCAGTTATTATTACATATACATTATTTTATTCTATTTATTTTTTTCCAGTTTGGTATTTTACACATATACATTATTTTATTCTTATTTATTATTATTTTTTCGAGTTATGTGAACCCCCACAAACGAACATTATGTTTTTATTTATATAGATTTATTATTTTACTCTATTTTGATTGTTATTATTGCATATACATTATTTTATTCTATTTATTTTATCTAGTAGTTATTACACATACATTATTTTATTCTTATTTATTTTTTATTTTTCCCAGTTTGTTATTATTGCATATACATTATTTTATTCTATTTAATTTTATTTTTTCCCAGTTTGTTATTATTACATATACATTATTTTATTCTATTTATTTTTATTTTTCCCAGTTTGTTATTATTACATAAACATTATTTTATTCTATTTAATTTTTTACAGTTTGGTATTTTACATATATACATTATTTTATTCTTATTTATTTATTTTTATTTTTCCCAGTTTGTTATTATTACATATACATTATTTTATTCTTATTTATTTTTATTTTTCCAGTTATTATTACATATACATTATTTTATTCTTATTTATTATTATTATTCCAGTTATTATTACATAAACATTATTTTATTCTATTTATATTTATCTTTCCCCAGTTTGTTATTATTACATAAACATTATTTTATTCCTATTTATTATTATTTTTCCAGTTATTATTACATAAACATTATTTTATTCTTATTTATTTTTTAATTTTTCCCAGTTTGGTATTTTACATATATACATTATTTTATTCTTATTTATTTATTTTTATTTTTCCTAGTTTGTTATTATTACATATACATTATTTTATTCTATTTATGTTTTCCATTTTGTTATTATTACATATACATTATTTTATTCTATTTAATTTTTTTCCAGTTTGGTATTTTACACATATACATTATTTTATTCTTATTTATATTTAATTTTTCCCAGTTTGTTATTATTACATAAACATTATTTGATTCCTATTTATTATTATTTTTCCAGTTATTATTACATAAACATTATTTTATTCTATTTCAATTTTTTCCAGTTTGGTATTTTACATATATACATTATTTTATTCTTATTTATTTATTTTTATTTTTCCCAATTTGTTATTATTACATATACATTATTTGATTCCTATTTATTATTATTTTTCCAGTTATTATTATTTTTCCAGTTATTATTACATATACATTATTTTATTCCTATTTATTATTATTTTTCCAGTTATTATTACATATACATTATTTTATTCTATTTAATTTTTCCCAGTTTGGTATTATTCCATAGACATGAGCAAGGATCCTAACCAGACTCAAATCCTTCTAAGCCCCGTCCAGCTGGAGCTCAAGAGGAAATCCCGAAATATACCCGGTCTGCGTCACACACGAGGCCAAAAGGACATCGGCAGGTAATGCGGACGCACTGAATGAAACGTTTCTGGGCTACCTTCATATCTTGTCTCGCTCTCAGCTCACAGCATCGACCCAAACAGCTTTAAAGAAACACAATACAGCATCTTCCAAACAAACAAACAAACAGAGTTACAGGCCATCCCTTTAGCACAGTGTTTCTCAACCTGGGGGTCGCACCCACTGGGAGGGTCGCGCGGGGTGTTAAAGGGGTCACCAAAGGAAGCACATTATTTTCTGTTGGTCATGGAGGTTCTGTGTGGGAGGTTTGGCCCAATTCTATAGTTGGTGGGTTCAGAAAGCTCTTTGACTGTAGGTGAACTATACATCCCAGTAACTACAACTCCCAAATGTCAAGGTCTATTTCCGCCAAACTCCACCTGTGTTCATATTTGGGCATATGGAATATTCGTGCCAAGTTTGGTCCAGATCTATCATTGTTTGAGTCCACAGTGCTCTCTGGATGTAGGTGAACTACAACTCCCAAACTCAAGGTCAATGCCCACTGAACCCTTCCAATAGTTTCTGTTGGCCAAGGGGGTCCTGTGTGCCAAGTTGGTTCAATTCCATTACTGGTCGAGTTCAGAATGCTCTTTGATTTTAGGTGAACTATAAATCCCAGTAACTACAACTCCCAAATGTCAAGGTTTATTTCCGCCAAACTCCACCTGTGTTCATATTTCGGCATATGGAATATTCGTGCCAAGTTTGGTCCAGACCCATCATTGTTTGAGTCCACAGTGCTCTCTGGAGATAGGTGAACTACAACTCCCAAACTCAAGGTCAATGCCCACTGAAATGCCCAAGGTCAATGCCCTCCAGAGAGTCCACAGTGCTCTCTGGAGATAGGTGAACTACAACTCCCAAACTCAAGGTCAATGCCCACTGAAATGCCCAAGGTCAATGCCCTCCAGAGAGTCCACAGTGCTCTCTGGAGATAGGTGAACTACAACTCCCAAACTCAAGGTCAATGCCCACTGAAATGCCCAAGGTCAATGCCCTCCAGAGAGTCCACAGTGCTCTCTGGAGATAGGTGAACTACAACTCCCAAACTCAAGGTCAATGCCCACTGAACCCTTCCAATAGTTTCTGTTGGCCAAGGGGGTTCTGTGTGCCAAGTTGGTTCAATTCCATTGATGGTGGTGTCCAGAATGCTTTTTGTAGGTGAACTATAAATCCCAGTAACTACAACTCCCAAATGTCAAGGTCTATTTCCCCCAATCTCCATCTGTGTTCATATTTGGGCATATGGAATATTCGTGCCAAGTTTGGTCCAGACCCATCATTGTTTGAGTCCACAGTGCTCTCTGGAGATAGGTGAACTACAACTCCCAAACTCAAGGTCAATGCCCACTGAAATGCCCAAGGTCAATGCCCTCCAGAGAGTCCACAGTGCTCTCTGGAGATAGGTGAACTACAACTCCCAAACTCAAGGTCAATGCCCACTGAAATGCCCAAGGTCAATGCCCTCCAGAGAGTCCACAGTGCTCTCTGGAGATAGGTGAACTACAACTCCCAAACTCAAGGTCAATGCCCACTGAACCCTTCCAATAGTTTCTGTTGGCCAAGGGGGTTCTGTGTGCCAAGTTGGTTCAATTCCATTACTGGTCAAGTTCAGAATGCTCTTTGATTGTAGGTGAACTATAAATCCCAGTAACTACAACTCCCAAATGTCAAGGTCTATTTCCGCCAAACTCCACCTGTGTTCATATTTGGGCATATGGAATATTCGTGCCAAGTTTGGTCCAGATCTATCATTGTTTGAGTCCACAGTGCTCTCTGGATGTAGGTGAACTACAACTCCAAAACTCAAGGTCAATGCAGTTGTTCATGAGAGTTCTGTATGCCAAGTTTGGTTCAAATCCATTGATGGTGGAGTCCAGAATGCTCTTTGTAGATGAACTATACATCCCAGCAACTACAACTCCCAAATGTCAAGGTCTATTTTCCCTACACTCCACCAGTGTTCACTTTTGGGCATATTGACTATCCGTGCCAAGTTTGGGCAGACTGAGTATTTGTGCCAACTTTGGTCGAGTTCAGAATGCTCTTTGATTGTAGGTGAACTATAAATCCCAGCAACCACAACTCCCAAATGTCAAGGTCTATTTTCCCCAAACTCCACCAGTGTTCACATTTTGGCATATTGAGTATCCGTGCCAAGTTTGGGCAGACTGAGTATTTGTGCCAAGTTTGGTCAAGGTCAGAATGTGCTGTGATTGTAGGTGAACTATAAATCCCAGCAACTACAACTCCCAAATGTCAAGGTCTATTTTCCCCAAACTCCACCAGTGTTCACATTTGGGCATATTGTAGGTGAACTATAATATGCCCAAATGTGCCAAGTTTGGGCAGACTATTTGTGCCAAATTTGGTCGAGCTCAGAATGCTCTTTGATTGTAGGTGAACTATACATCCCAGAAACTACGATTCCCAAATGACAAATTATTTGAGTGAAGGACATACATTGGGTTGTTAGGTGTCTTGTGTCCAAATTTGGTGGCAATTCGTCCAGTGTTTTTCGAGTTTTGTGAATAGCACAAACGAACATGATCTTTGTTATTTATATAGATAGTCTAGCTGTACCCAGCCACGTGTTGCTGTGGCCATGTGTGGTTTAATGGTAACGAAAGAAAAGAGAAAGAGCTGGTTTTGCGTTGCTGTGACCCAGGGAAGGCTTTGATGGTGTCTTCTTTGATGTCCAAAGGGGGTTGGACTGGATAGCCTTGGGGGCTCCATTCCAACTGTGTGGCCATCTGCCGGGACGGCTTTGATGGTGTCTTCTTGGATGGCCAAAGGGGGTTGGACTGGATGGCCTTGGGGGCTGCATTCCAACTGCGTGGCCATCTGCCGGGACGGCTTTGATGGTGTCTTCTTGGATGGCCAAAGGGGGTTGGACTGGATGGCCTTGGGGGCTGCATTCCAACTGCACGGCCATCTGCCGGGACGGCTTTAATGGTGTCTTCTTGGATGGCCAAAGGGGGTTGGACTGGATGGCCTTGGGGGCTGCATTCCAACTGCGTGGCCATCTGCCGGGACGGCTTTGATGGTGTCTTCTTGGATGGCCAAAGGGGGTTGGGCTGGATGGCCTTGGGGGCTGCATTTCAACTGCGTGGCCATCTGCCGGGACGGCTTTGATGGTGTCTTCTTGGATGGCCAAAGGGGGTTGGGCTGGATGGCCTTGGGGGCTGCATTCCAACTGTGTGGCCATCTGCCGGGACGGCTTTGATGGTGTCTTCTTGGATGGCCAAAGGGGGTTGGACTGGATGGCCTTGGGGGCTGCATTCCAACTGCGTGGCCATCTGCCGGGACGGCTTTGATGGTGTCTTCTTGGATGGCCAAAGGGGGTTGGGCTGGATGGCCTTGGGGGCTGCATTCCAACTGCGTGGCCATCTGCCGGGACGGCTTTGATGGTGTCTTCTTGGATGGCCAAAGGGGGTTGGACTGGATGGCCTTGGGGGCTGCATTCCAACTGCGTGGCCATCTGCCGGGACGGCTTTGATGGTGTCTTCTTGGATGGCCAAAGGGGGTTGGACTGGATGGCCTTGGGGGCTGCATTCCAACTGCGTGGCCATCTGCCGGGACGGCTTTGATGGTGTCTTCTTGGATGGCCAAAGGGGGTTGGACTGGATGGCCTTGGGGGCTGCATTCCAACTGCGTGGCCATCTGCCGGGACGGCTTTGATGGTGTCTTCTTGGATGGCCAAAGGGGGTTGGACTGGATGGCCTTGGGGGCTGCATTCCAACTGTGTGGCCATCTGCCGGGACGGCTTTGATGGTGTCTTCTTGGATGGCCAAAGGGGGTTGGACTGGATGGCCTTGGGGGCTGCATTCCAACTGCGTGGCCATCTGCCGGGACGGCTTTGATGGTGTCTTCTTGGATGGCCAAAGGGGGTTGGACTGGATGGCCTTGGGGGCTGCATTCCAACTGCGTGGCCATCTGCCGGGACGGCTTTGATGGTGTCTTCTTGGATGGCCAAAGGGGGTTGGACTAGATAGCCTTGGGGGCTCCATTCCAACTGCACGGCCATCTGCCGGGACGGCTTTGATGGTGTCTTCTTGGATGGCCAAAGGGGGTTGGACTGGATGGCCTTGGGGGCTGCATTCCAACTGCACGGCCATCTGCCGGGACGGCTTTAATGGTGTCTTCTTGGATGGCCAAAGAGGGTTGGACTGGATGGCCTTGGGGGCTGCATTCCAACTGTGTGGCCATCTGCCGGGACGGCTTTGATGGTGTCTTCTTGGATGGCCAAAGGGGGTTGGACTGGATGGCCTTGGGGGCTGCATTCCAACTGTGTGGCCATCTGCCGGGACGGCTTTGATGGTGTCTTCTTGGATGGCCAAAGGGGGTTGGACTGGATGGCCTTGGGGGCTGCATTCCAACTGCGTGGCCATCTGCCGGGACGGCTTTGATGGTGTCTTCTTGGATGGCGAAAGGGGGTTGGACTGGATGGCCTTGGGGGCTGCATTCCAACTGTGTGGCCATCTGCCGGGACGGCTTTGATGGTGTCTTCTTGGATGGCCAAAGGGGGTTGGACTGGATGGCCTTGGGGGCTGCATTCCAACTGTGTGGCCATCTGCCGGGACGGCTTTGATGGTGTCTTCTTGGATGGCCAAAGGGGGTTGGACTGGATGGCCTTGGGGGCTGCATTCCAACTGTGTGGCCATCTGCCGGGACGGCTTTGATGGTGTCTTCCTGGATGGCCAAAGGGGGTTGGACTAGATAGCCTTGGGGGCTCCATTCCAACTGCACGGCCATCTGTCGGGACGGCTTTGGTGGTGTCCGAATTCCAATTCCGCTGTCTGATAAATATCTTCAAGTCAAGTCTCTTTGTAAAGCAGGGAACAGATTACAGCGAGGAATTCGAAGCTCGGAGAAGGAAGATGCCGTAGGCATGGATCAGCATCAACATTGTCCCGGAGGGCCGATGCGATTTCACGTCCAGCAATTTCCTCCTAATCCCCAACCAGCCGAAGTCCCCTCCGGACATGGACGAGAGGCCGAATTTCTGGGTCAGCGCTGATCGGGAAACGAGTATCTTAATTAAAATGGGTTTCAAAGGCAATATTGTTGTGATTGCGTACATCCCGCAGGGGTGGTTATGCAGCACTCTTTCTTTCTTAATTGCCTTGGTGGTCATCCAGGTTTTGGAAGCAAAGTAATTCAAATTATCTATTCCTTGGGTAGGTCGCAAGTTTACTACTTACTTAGGAAATCCCTCGTTGTCCGAGTAGGGTCCGTAGGTGACGGTGGAGCCCTCTTCTTGACCGGCATCTTCTCCCTTCCGCAGTGAGGACATCGGTTTCCAAGTGGAAGGCAGTCTCAGTTGCCGTTGGCTTGGCACGTTTCTCTCTTTCGCCCTCCATTCGTGCCTCTTCAAATTCTGCAGCACTGCTGGTCACAGCTGACCTCCAGCTGGAGCACTTCCCAGTTCTCAGTGTCTATGCCAGAGTCTTTAAGCCCGTCTTTCAATCTCTTTTCCTGCCCTCCAACATTCCGTTTTCCGTTCTTGATTTCAGAGTAGAGCAACTGCTTTGGGAGACGGTGGTCGGGCGTCCGGACAACGTGGCTGATCCAGCGGAGTTGATGGCGGAGCATCGCTACAATGCTGGCGGTCTTTGCTTCTTCCAGAATGCTGACATTTGTCCGCTTGTCCTCCCAAGAGATTTGCAGGATTTTCCGGAGGCAGCGCTGATGGAATTGTTCCAGGAGTTGCATGTGACGTCTGTAGACAGTCCACGTTTCGCAGGCATATAGCAGGGTTGGGAGGACAATGGCGTTATAAACAAGCACCTTGATCTCCCTACGGATGTCCCGGTCCTCAAACACTCTCTGCTTCATTCGAAGAATGCTGCACTCACAGAGCTCAGGTGGTGTTCTATTTATTTGTCGTGTCAATGTTGACGTCTGTAGACAGTCCAGGTTTCACAGGAATATAACAGGGTTGGGAGGACAATGGCTTTATAAACAAGCACCTTGATCTCCCTACAGATATCCCGGTCTTCAAACAATCTCTGCTTCATTCGGAAGAATGCTGCACTCACAGAGCTCAGGTGGTGTTCTATTGCAGTGTCAATGTTGACGTCTGTAGACCGTCCACGTTTCGCAGGAATATAGCAGGGTTGGGAGGACAATGGCTTTATAAACAAGCCCCTTGGTCTCCCTATGGATGTCCGGTCTTCAAACAATCTCTGCGTCATTCGTTCAATGCTAAGGCTTCCCGCCAAAATGGTACTGTAGAGGAGAGTCTACTGAACTAGCCAGTACCTGCCACATACCCGTACTGCCATCTGTTGAGGAGTTATGAAGGTGGAGGCATTACTTTTCACTTTAACAACACAACCATTCAATGCTAAGGCTTCCCGCCAAAAAGGAACTGTAGAGGAAAGTCTACTGAACAAGCCAGTACCTGCCGCATACCAGTAGTGCCATCTGTTGAGGAGTTACAAAGGTGGAGGCACTACTTTTCACTTTAACAACACAACCGTTCAATGCTAAGGCTTCCCGCCAAAATGGTACTGTAGAGGAGAGCCTACTGAACTAGCCAGTACCTGCCACATACCCGTACTGCCATCTGTTGAGGAGTTACGAAGGTGGAGGCATTACTTTTCACTTTAACAACACAACTGTTCAATGCTAAGGCTTCCCGCCAAAATGGTACTGTAGAGGAGAGCCTACTGAACTAGCCAGTACCTGCCGCATCCCAGTACTGCCATCTGTTGAGGAGTTACGAAGGTGGAGGCATTACTTTTCACTTTAACAACACAACCATTCAATGCTAAGGCTTCCCGCCAAAATGGTACTGTAGAGGAGAGCCTACTGAACTAGCCAGTACCTGCCGCATCCCAGTACTGCCATCTGTTGAGGAGTTACGAAGGTGGAGGCATTACTTTTCACTTTAACAACACAACTGTTCAATGCTAAGGCTTCCCACCAAAATGGAACAGTAGAGGAGAGTCTACTGAACAAGCCAGTACCTGCCGCATCCCAGTACTGCCATCTGTTGAGGACTTACAAAGGTGGAGGCATTACTTTTCACTTTAACAACACAACCGTTCAATGCTAAGGCTTCCTGCCAAAATGGAACTGTAGAGGAGAGTCTACTGAGCAAGCCAGTCCCTGCTGCATCCCAGTACTGCCATCTGTTGAGGAGTTACGAAGGTGGAGGCATTACTTTTCATTTTAACAACACAACCGTTCATTGCTAAGGCTTCCCGCTAAAATGGAACTGCAGAGGAGAGTCTACTGAACAAGTCCGTACCTGCTGCATATCAGTAGTGCCATCTGTTGAGGAGTTACGAAGGTGGAGGCATTACTTTTCCCTTTAACAACACAACCGTTGAGTGCTAAGGCTTCCCGCAAAAAAGGAACTGTAGAAGAGAGTCTACTGAACAAGCCAGTACCTGCTGTATACCAGTAGTGCCATCTGTTGAGGAGTTATCAAGGTGAAGGCATTACTTTTCACTTTAACAACACAACCGTTCAATGCTAAGGCTTCCCACCAAAAAGGAACTGTAGAGGAGAGTCTACTGAACAAGCCAGTACCTGCTGCATACCAGTACTGCCACCTGTTGAGGAGTTACAAAGGTGGAGGCATTACTTTTCACTTTAACAACAGAACCGTTCATTGCTAAGGCTCCCCGCCAAAAAGGAACTGTAGAGGAGAGTCTACTGAACAAGCCAGTACCTGCCTCATACCAGTACTGCCATCTGTTGAGGAGTTACGAAGGTGGAGGCATTACTTTTCACTGTAACAACACAACCGTTCAATGCTAAGGCTTCCCGCAAAAAAGGAACTGTAGAGGAGAGTCTACTGAACAAGCCAGCACCTGCTGCATACCAGTACTGCCATCTGTTGAGGAGTTACGAAGGTGGAGGCATTACTTCGCACTTTAACAACACAACCGTTCAATGCTAAGGCTTCCTGCCAAAATGGAACTGTAGAGGAGAGTCTACTGAAGAAACCAGTACCTGCCGCATACCAGTAATGCTATCTGTTGAGGAGTTACGAAGGTGGAGGCATTACCTTTCACTTTAACAACACAACCATTCAATGCTAAGGCTTCCAGTCAAAAAGGAACTGTAGAGAAGAGTCTACTGAACCAGTCAGTACCTGCCGCATACCAGTAGTGCTATCTGTTGAGGAGCTACGAAGGGGGAGGCATTACTTTTCACTTTAACAACACAACCGTTCAATGCAATTGGACCACGATTTTAGTTAGGAGATGTATTGGATTGTGATTTATGTGAAATATTGTGTATTATGTTTTTTACGGTTTTAATTGTATACTGTGTACTGTATATTCTGTTGTAAACCGCGTTGAGTCGCCAGTTGGGCTGAGAAACGGCGGTATGCAAGGACAGTAAATAAAATAAATAAATAAATAAATAAATGCTAAGGCTTCCCGCCAACATGGAACTGTAGAGGAAAGTCTACTGAACAAGCCAGTACCTGCCACATACCAGTACTGCCATCTGTTGAGAAGTTACGAAGGTGGAGGCATTACTTTTCATTCAACCCTCATACACCCCAAGGAAGATGGGCAGGACAAAAACAAGGAATCCCATGGTCCCGAGTTTTGAAGACCCAAGCTGATGATGAGGGATCTTGAGCTCTCTTATCCAAAATCTCCCAGGAAGCCAAAGCTGACTTGACAGCAAACAACAACAGCGACAAATGCTTCAGAATGCTCTTTTTTTGCTCTGCGTGGCAATTCTTCCCACACCAGCAACCAGCAAAGGTCTTTTGCCCTGCTGGCTTGCGTGTTGCTTTTCGAAGGCAAAAAGCGAGTCGAAAAACCAGCACGCATTCGAGACGTGTCACAAACGGCAAGGGTTGCAACGCTTCCGCCTGCGATCCGCACTGACAGCCACAGCCAGGCTCCCATTCTGCCGATTATCGTCTCCAAAAGTGGCAGAAGGGAGCCTAAGTCGCCGCGAACGGAAAGGTTTCTGCTTTGGGAAGTTTGTCTGATCTCGGTGCTTTCTAGCCACCCAATTTCGCTCCCATTGACAACTGTAATCCTGTTATTATATATGGGGAAAGTCTTGGACTAATAATAATAATAATAATAATAAGTATCATAGAATCATAGAATCAAAGAGTTGGAAGAGACCTCATGGGCCATCCAGTCCACCCCCATTCTGCCAAGAAGCAGGAACGTTGCATTCAAATCACCCCTGACAGATGGCCATCCAGCCTCATAGAATCCTAGAATCAAAGAGTTGGAAGAGACCTCCTGGGCCATCCAGTCCAACCCCATTCTGCCAAGAAGCAGGAATGTTGCATTCAAATCACCCCTGACAGATGGCCATCCAGCCTCATAGAATCATAGAATCAAAGAGTTGGAAGAGACCTCCTGGGCCATCCAGTCCAACCCCATTCTGCCAAGAAGCAGGAATGTTGCATTCAAATCACCCCTGACAGATGGCCATCCAGCCTCATAGAATCATAGAATCAAAGAGTTGGAAGAGACCTCCTGGGCCATCCAGTCCAACCCCATTCTGCCAAGAAGCAGGAGTATTGCATTCAAATCACCCCTGACAGATGGCCATCCAGCCTCATAGAATCATAGAATCAAAGAGTTGGAAGAGACCTCCTGGGCCATCCAGTCCAACCCCATTCTGCCAAGAAGCAGGAGTATTGCATTCAAATCACCCCTGACAGATGGCCATCCAGCCTCACAGAATCATAAAATCAAAGAGTTGGAAGAGACCTCTTGGGCCATCCAGTCCAACCCCATTCTGCCAAAAAGCAGGAACATTGCATTCAAATCACCCCTGACAGATGGCCACCCAGCCTCTGCTTAAAAGCTTCCAAAGAAGGAGCCTCCACCACACTCCGGGGCAGAGAGTTCCACTGCTGAACGGCTCTCACAGTCAGGAAGTTCTTCCTCATGTTCAGGTGGAATCTCCTCTCTTGTAGTTTGAAGCCATTGCTCCATTGTGTCCTAGTCTCCAAGGAAGCAGAAAACAAGCTTGCTCCCTCCTCCTCCTCCCTGTGGCTTCCTCTCACATATTTATCCATGGCCCTCATATCTCCTCTCAGCCTTCTCTTCTTCAGGCTAAACATGCCCAGTTCCCTAAGCCGCTCCTCATAGGGCTTGTTCTCCAGACCCTTGATCTGTTCCCTCCTCCCTGTGGCTTCCCCTCACATATTTATACATGGCTATCTTATCTCCTCTCAGCCTTCTCTTCTTCAGGCTAAACATGCCCAGCTCTTTAAGCCACTCCTCATAGGGCTTGTTCTCCAGACCCTTGATCTGCTCCCTCCTCCCTGTGGCTTCCTCTCACATATTTATACATGGCTATCATCTCTCCTCTCAGCCTTCTCTTCTTCAGGCTAAACATGCCCAGTTCCCTAAGCCGCTCCTCATAGGGCTTGTTCTCCAGACCCTTGATCATTTTAGTCGCCCTCCTCTGGACACAAGTAGTAGTAGTAGTAGCAGTAGTATGGATTGTTGATGTTGCAATCCCAGGTGACAGCAGGATTGAAGAGAAGCAACTGGAAAAGCTGGCACGATATGAGGATTTAAAGATCGAACTGCAAAGACTCTGGCACAAACCAGTCAAGGTGGTCCCAGTGGTGATCGGCACACTGGGTGCAGTGCCTCAAGACCTTGGCCTGCACTTAAGCACAATCGGCGCTGACAAAATTACCATCTGTCAGCTGCCTACTCGGACATGCACACATTCTTCACCGATACATCACACAGTCCTAGAAACCTGGGAAGGGTCCGACGTGGGATCCAATACAACAGCGAGCAGAGTGTCTGCTGTGGACTCATCTTGTTGTGTTTCTAATAATAATAATAATAATAATAATAATAATAATAATAGACACTTGGGAAGTGTCCGACGTGTGATCCAGTTCAACAGCCAGTAGAGTGTCTGCTATGGACTCATCTTGTTGTGTTTCTAATAATAATAATAATAATAATAATAATAATAATAATAATAATACATCACACAGTCCTAGAAACTTGGGAAGTGTCCAACGTGTGATCCAGTTCAACAGCCAGCATAGTGATCTTGTTTGCTGTGGACTCATCTTGTTGTGTTTCTAATAATAATAATAATAATAATAATAATAATAATAATATGAAATCCAGCATATATATCCTATTTGCTGTGACATACTGTGTTTTTTGTGTCAGTAAAATGATAAGAGTAGTAATTATTATTATTATTATTATTATTATTATTATTATTCTGTACTTTTGTGTCAGTAAAATAATAATAATCATTACAAAGACTCTGGCACAAGCCAGGAAAGGTGATCTCAGTGGTGATCAGCACACTGGGTGCAGTGCCTCAAGACGTTGGCCTGCACTTAAAAACAATCGGCGCTGACAAAATTACCACCTGCCAGCTGCAGAAGGCCACCTTCCTGGGATCTACACGCATTATTCGCTGATACATCACACAGTCCTAGACACTTGGGAAGGGTCCGACGAGTGATCCAATACAACAGCCAGCAGTGTCTGCTGTGGACTCATCTTGTGGTGTTTCAAATAATAATAATAATAATAATAATAATAATAATAATAATAGACACTTGGGAAGTGCCCAATGTGTGATCCAATTCAACAGCCAGCAGAGTGTCTGCTGTGGATTCATCTTGTAGTGTTTCAGAAAATAATAATAATAATAATAATAATAATAATAATAATAATAGACGACACTTGGGAAGTGCCCAATGTGTGATCCAATACAACAGCCAGCAGAGTGTCTGCTGTGGATTCATCTTGTGGTGTTTCAGAAAATAATAATAATAATAATAATAATAATAATAGACACTTGGGAATTGTCCGAGGTGTGATTCCAACACAACAGCCAGCAGAGTGTCTGCTGTGGACTCATCTTGTTGTGTTTCTAATAATAATAATAATTATTATTATTATTATTATTATTATTATGTCCGACGTGGGATCCAATTCAACAGCCAGCAGAGTGTCTGCTGTGGACTCATCTTGTTGTGTTTCTAATAATAATAATAATTATTATTATTATTATTATTATTATTATTATTATGTCCGACGTGGGATCCAATTCAACAGCCAGCAGAGTGTCTGCTGTGGACTCATCTTGTTGTCCGGATGCCTGACCACCGTCTCCCAAAGCAGTTGCTCTACTCTGAACTCAAGAACGGAAAACAGAGAGTTGATGGGCAGGAAAAGAGATTGAAAGATGGGCTCAAAGCCAACCTTAAAAACTCTGGCATAGACACCAAGAACTGGGAGGCCCTGGCCCTTGAGCGCTCCAGGTGGAGGTCAGCTGTGACCAGCAGTGCTGCAGAATTTGAAGAGGCACGAATGGGGGTGAAAGAGAGAAACGTGCCAAGAGGAAGGCATCAAGCCAATGCCGACCGAGACCACCTCCCACCTGGAAACCGATGCCCTCACTGCGGGAGAAGATGCAGAGCAAGAATAGGGCTCCACAGTCACCTACGGACCCACCCTGGAAGATTATCCTACTCGGACAACGAAGGAACGCCTACGTAAGTAAAAGTTTACCCACAACCTTATGCATTTTGTAAAATTTAAAAAAGACTTTTTCAAAAAGCTAAGGCAACGCCGGATAACCAAGCAAGTATATATATATATATATATAGAGAGAGAGAGAGAGAGAGAGAGAGAGAGAGAGAGAGAGAGAAAGAGGATTGAATTCCCTTTCACCCAGGAGCTATTTTGGATGAATTCATTTCTGTCCATGATCCCTGACCCTGGCCCCGAAGCACAGACCTTCAAGGCTCTTTCTCCAATGTTGCGGGAAATTGTACTTTATGGCTCTCCGCATGGCTTCCCTTGGGCCCTGGATGGTGATTTAACATGAAGTAATCTATCTGAAAGTATGGCCGAAAGGAAGCACAAAGGATTTGGGGGAGAGGGGGGAATTGAGCAGCCTTCTACTGGATTTATTTTCACACACCTACAGAAATAAAGGAAGGAATAACACTAGATGCTTTAAGGATTTCCTTTCTGTGAGAGGGCTGTAAGCAACTCCATATCCTCAAATATTTCACAGGAACATGGGAAGAAAGGATAACAATCTTGGAAATGCATGCCATTACCTTATAAATCATATATTTTCAAAAATGCAAATGGCAGGTTCTCATGAGACACATTGTGTAAACTCAATGACTGTGTCGTGAAATGATGCACATCTAAAGAAACTCAATGACTGGCGCAAAATGATGCCTGTCTAAAGAAAGTGGATGTGTTGCAAAATGATGCGTGCCTAAAGAAACTGAATGATTGTGTCGCAAAAGAAAGCACGTATAAACAAACGGAATGACTGTGTTATGAAATGATGCACGTCTAAGTAAACTAAATGACTGTGTCACAAAATGATGCACATCTAACGAAATTGAATGACTGTGCTGTAAAATGATGTACGTTTAACGAAACTGAATGACTGTGTCACGAAATGATGCATGTCTAAAGGAACTGTATGGCTGTGTCACGAAATGATGCACGTCTAAGTAAACTAAATGACTGTGTCACAAAATGATGCACATCTAACGAAATTGAATGACTGTGCTGTAAAATGATGTACGTTTAAAGGAACTGTATGGCTGTGTCACGAAATGATGCACGTCTAAAGAAACTAAATGACTGTGTCACAAAATGATGCACATCTAACGAAATTGAATGACTGTGCTGTAAAATGATGTACGTTTAAAGAAACTGAATGACTGTGTCATGAAATGATGCACGTCTAAAGAAACTGAATGACTGTGTTGCAAAATGATGCACATCTAAAGAAACTGAATGACTGTGTTGCAAAATGATGCACATCTAAAGAAACTGTGTTGCAAAATGATGCACATCTAAAGGAACCAAATGAATGTGTTGTGAAATGATGAATGTGTAAAGAAACTGAATGACTGTGTCACAAATGATACACATCTAAAGAAAATTAATGATGGCATCACGAAATGATGCACATCTAAAGATATTGAATTACTGCGTCACAAAAAAACTGAATCGCTGTCGCAAAATGATGCCCGTCTAAAAACGTGATTGACTGTGTTGCAAAATGATGCATGTGTAAAAAACTGAATGACTGTGTCGCAAAATGATGCACGTATAAACAAACCGAATGACTGTTTTGCAAAATGATGCACTTCTAAAGAAACGGAATGACTGTGTTACGAAATGATGCACATCTAACGAAATTGAATGACTGTGCTGTAAAATGATGTACGTTTAAAGAAACTGTATGGCTGTGTCACAAAATGATGTACATCTAAAGAAACTGAATGACTGTGTCGTGAAATGATGCACATCTAAAGAAACTGACTGTGTTGCAAAATGTTGCACATCTAAAGGAACCGAATGAATGTGTTGTGAAATGATGAATGTGTAAAGAAACTGAATGACTGTGTCACGAAATGATGCATGTCTAAAGAAACTCAATGACTGTGTCATGAAATGATGCACATCCAAAGAAACTGAATGACTGTGTCGCGAAATGATGCACGTCTAAAGAAACTCAATGACTGTGTCATGAAATGATGCACATCCAAAGAAACTGAATGACTGTGTCACGAAATGATGCACGTCTAAAGAAACTCAATGACTGTGTCATGAAATGATGCACATCCAAAGAAACTGAATGACTGTGTCGCGAAATGATGCACGTCTAAAGAAACTCAATGACTGTGTCATGAAATGATGCACATCCAAAGAAACTGAATGACTGTGTCACGAAATGATGCACGTCTAAAGAAACTCAATGACTGTGTCATGAAATGATGCACATCCAAAGAAACTGAATGACTGTGTCGCGAAATGATGCACGTCTAAAGAAACTCAATGACTGTGTCATGAAATGATGCACATCCAAAGAAACTGAATGACTGTGTTGCGAAATGATGCATGCCTAAAGAAACTCAATGACTGTGTCATGAAATGATGCACATCCAAAGAAACTGAATGACTGTGTCGCGAAATGATGCACGTCTAAAGAAACTCAATGACTGTGTCATGAAATGATGCACATCCAAAGAAACTGAATGACTGTGTCGCGAAATGATGCACGTCTAAAGAAACTCAATGACTGTGTCATGAAATGATGCACATCCAAAGAAACTGAATGACTGTGTCGCGAAATGATGCACGTCTAAAGAAACTCAATGACTGTGTCATGAAATGATGCGCATCCAAAGAAACTGAATGACTGTGTCACGAAATGATGCACGTCTAAAGAAACTCAATGACTGTGTCATGAAATGATGCACATCCAAAGAAACTGAATGACTGTGTTGCGAAATGATGCATGCCTAAAGAAACTCAATGACTGTGTCATGAAATGATGCACATCCAAAGAAACTGAATGACTGTGTCGCGAAATGATGCACGTCTAAAGAAACTCAATGACTGTGTCATGAAATGATGCACATCCAAAGAAACTGAATGACTGTGTCGCGAAATGATGCACGTCTAAAGAAACTCAATGACTGTGTCATGAAATGATGCGCATCCAAAGAAACTGAATGACTGTGTCGCGAAATGATGCACGTCTAAAGAAACTCAATGACTGTGTCATGAAATGATGCGCATCCAAAGAAACTGAATGACTGTGTCACGAAATGATGCACGTCTAAAGAAACTCAATGACTGTGTCATGAAATGATGCACATCCAAAGAAACTGAATGACTGTGTTGCGAAATGATGCATGCCTAAAGAAACTCAATGACTGTGTCATGAAATGATGCACATCCAAAGAAACTGAATGACTGTGTCGCGAAATGATGCACGTCTAAAGAAACTCAATGACTGTGTCATGAAATGATGCACATCCAAAGAAACTGAATGACTGTGTCGCGAAATGATGCACGTCTAAAGAAACTCAATGACTGTGTCATGAAATGATGCACATCCAAAGAAACTGAATGACTGTGTCGCGAAATGATGCACGTCTAAAGAAACTCAATGACTGTGTCATGAAATGATGCACATCCAAAGAAACTGAATGACTGTGTCGCGAAATGATGCACGTCTAAAGAAACTCAATGACTGTGTCATGAAATGATGCACATCCAAAGAAACTGAATGACTGTGTCGCGAAATGATGCACGTCTAAAGAAACTCAATGACTGTGTCATGAAATGATGCGCATCCAAAGAAACTGAATGACTGTGTCACGAAATGATGCACGTCTAAAGAAACTCAATGACTGTGTCATGAAATGATGCACATCCAAAGAAACTGAATGACTGTGTCACGAAATGATGCACGTCTAAAGAAACTCAATGACTGTGTCATGAAATGATGCACATCCAAAGAAACTGAATGACTGTGTTGCGAAATGATGCATGCCTAAAGAAACTCAATGACTGTGTCATGAAATGATGCACATCCAAAGAAACTGAATAACTGTGTCACGAAATGATGCACGTCTAAAGAAACTCAATGACTGTGTCATGAAATGATGCACATCCAAAGAAACTGAATGACTGTGTCACGAAATGATGCACGTCTAAAGAAACTCAATGACTGTGTCATGAAATGATGCGCATCCAAAGAAACTGAATGACTGTGTCACGAAATGATGCACGTCTAAAGAAACTCAATGACTGTGTCATGAAATGATGCACATCCAAAGAAACTGAATGACTGTGTCGCGAAATGATGCACGTCTAAAGAAACTCAATGACTGTGTCATGAAATGATGCGCATCCAAAGAAACTGAATGACTGTGTCACGAAATGATGCACGTCTAAAGAAACTCAATGACTGTGTCATGAAATGATGCACATCCAAAGAAACTGAATGACTGTGTCGCGAAATGATGCACATCCAAAGAAACTGAATGACTGTGTCACGAAATGATGCACATCCAAAGAAACTGAATGACTGTGTCACGAAATGATGCACATCCAAAGAAAGTGAATGACTGTGCCATGAAATGATGCACATCCAAAGAAACTGAATGACTGTGTCACGAAATGATGCACATCCAAAGAAAGTGAATGACTATGTCACGAAATGATGCACATCCAAAGAAACTGAATGACTGTGTCACGAAATGATGCACATCCAAAGAAACTGAATGACTGTGTCACGAAATGATGCACATCCAAAGAAAGTGAATGACTGTGCCATGAAATGATGCACATCCAAAGAAACTGAATGACTGTGTCACGAAATGATGCACATCCAAAGAAACTGAATGACTATGTCACGAAATGATGCACATCCAAAGAAACTGAATGACTGTGTCACGAAATGATGCACATCCAAAGAAACTGAATGACTGTGTCACGAAATGATGCACATCCAAAGAAAGTGAATGACTGTGCCATGAAATGATGCACATCCAAAGAAACTGAATGACTGTGTCACGAAATGATGCACATCCAAAGAAACTGAATGACTATGTCACGAAATGATGCACATCCAAAGAAACTGAATGACTGTGTCACGAAATGATGCACATCCAAAGAAACTGAATGACTGTGTCACGAAATGATGCACATCCAAAGAAAGTGAATGACTGTGCCATGAAATGATGCACATCCAAAGAAACTGAATGACTGTGTCACGAAATGATGCACATCCAAAGAAACTGAATGACTATGTCACGAAATGATGCACATCCAAAGAAACTGAATGACTGTGTCACGAAATGATGCACATCCAAAGAAACTGAATGACTGTGTCACGAAATGATGCACATCCAAAGAAAGTGAATGACTGTGCCATGAAATGATGCACATCCAAAGAAACTGAATGACTGTGTTGCGAAATGATGCACATCCAAAGAAAGTGAATGACTGTGTCACGAAATGATGCACATCCAAAGAAACTGAATGACTGTCACAAAAATGATGCACGTCTAAAGAAACTGAATGACTGTGTCGCAAAATGATGCACATCTAAAGAGTGTGTCACCGGTTTGAAATGTCCGAAAAGCTCTGCATCAGGGACTCCTGTCCCAAAGCGAGGCAACTTTCTTTGCTCTATCTACTCTCTTATCTGAGATGGATACCTTTTTTAAACCTTACCATATTTATTTTCCTGCTTCCTACCATAAGCTCATAGCACCAACACACACAAACAGTGTTCCCACCAGCATGGGAAGTAAAACAAGGGTAAAATTACAAAATACAAAGCAATGGCTGTCGAAGGAGATGCAATAACGCGCTGAAAAACCCTTTCCGCCCCCGGAGAAAGGCAGAGCTGTTTCTTCCCCACGCAGAAATCTTTCAAAGCAGCCATTAGTCATCGTGATGTTTCCTTTCTGTACAGAGAACCTCATGCTGTGGCATCGCAGGGTCAAGCCCTTTGCAATTTGCAAAATGGAAAGAGTTTGAAAGGTGGGTAACCTAGTTACAGTCTCCCATACAAACTCGCCAAAGATCTCCTATATGTTCAAGAACCTGCTTTGTTGTTTGTTCTAGATCTAAAGAAGCTTTGTTTGTTGGTTGGGTTTTTTTTGGGGGGGGGGGGTCCTATTCATTGGGGACAGAAAAAGGGGAATTGAACACTGAGGCAAGTGCCAACATATGATCACACACCAATTCAGCCCCTTTTCCTCTCTGGGCAACAATCCTCATCACGACGGAGGCAGCAGATGGCAATATCCTGAGATGCCAAGGATGCCTGAGAATGAATGACAGATCGAGCTCAAGTGTAAACACTAAACCAGGCCTGAGAAGGATGTCTGTTTATTTATAGTGTCAGAAGTGAATTGAGTGTACAGTTAAAATGTATTAATGACTGTGTCACAAAATAACGCACATCTAAAGAAACTGAATGACTGTGTCACGCAATGATGCATGTCCAAATAAACTGAATGACTGTGTCACGAAATGCTGCACGTGTAAAGAAAGTGAATGATTGTGTCGCAAAATGATGCACGTCGAAAGAAATTGAATGACTGTGTTGCAAAATGATGCACGTCGAAAGAAATTGAATGACTGTGTCACAAAATGATGCACGTCGAAAGAAATTGAATGACTGTGTCACAAAATGATGCACGTGTAAAGAAAGTGAATGATTGTGTCGCAAAATGATGCACGTCTAAAGAAACTGAATGACTGTGTCGCAAAATGATGCACGTGTAAAGAAAGTGAATGACTGTGTCGCAAAATGATGCACGTCTAAAGAAACTGAATGACTGTGTCGCAAAATGATGCACGTCTAAAGAAACTGAATGACTGTGTTGCAATAAGATGCACGTCTAAAGAAACTGACTGTGTTGTGAAATGCTGCATGTCGAAATAAACTGAATGACGGTGTCACGAAATGATGCACACCCAAATAAACTGAATGACTGTGTCATGAATTGATGCACGTCGAAAGAAACTGGATGACTGTGTTGCGAAATTATGCAATCTAAAGAAACTGAATGACTGTGTCGCGAAATGATGCACATCTAAAGAAGCTGGATGACTGTGTCGCGAAATGATGCACATCTAAAGAAACTGAATGACTGTGTCGCGAAATGATGCACATCTAAAGAAGCTGGATGACTGTGTCGCGAAATGATACACATCTAAAGAAGCTGGATGACTGTGTCGCGAAATGATGCACATCTCAAGAAACTGAATGACTGTGTCGCGAAATGATGCACATCTAAAAAAACTGAATGACTGTGTCGCGAAATGATGCACATCTAAAGAAACTGAATGACTGTGTCGCGAAATGATGCACGTCTCAAGAAACTGAATGACTGTGTCGCGAAATGATGCACGTCTAAAGAAGCTGGATGACTGTGTCGCGAAATGATGCACGTCTAAAGAAGCTGGATGACTGTGTCGCGAAATGATGCACATCTAAAGAAACTGAATGACTGTGTCGCGAAATGATGCACATCTCAAGAAACTGAATGACTGTGTCGCGAAATGATGCACATCTAAAGAAGCTGGATGACTGTGTCGCGAAATGATGCACATCTAAAGAAACTGAATGACTGTGTCGCGAAATGATGCACATCTAAAGAAGCTGGATGACTGTGTCGCGAAATGATGCACATCTAAAAAAACTGAATGACTGTGTCGCGAAATGATGCACATCTAAAGAAACTGAATGACTGTGTCGCGAAATGATGCACGTCTCAAGAAACTGAATGACTGTGTCGCGAAATGATGCACGTCTAAAGAAGCTGGATGACTGTGTCGCGAAATGATGCACGTCTAAAGAAGCTGGATGACTGTGTCGCGAAATGATGCACATCTAAAGAAACTGAATGACTGTGTCGCGAAATGATGCACATCTCAAGAAACTGAATGACTGTGTCGCGAAATGATGCACATCTAAAGAAGCTGGATGACTGTGTCGCGAAATGATGCACATCTAAAGAAACTGAATGACTGTGTCGCGAAATGATGCACGTCTAAAGAAGCTGGATGACTGTGTCGCGAAATGATGCACGTCTAAAGAAGCTGGATGACTGTGTCGCGAAATGATGCACATCTAAAGAAACTGAATGACTGTGTCGCGAAATGATGCACATCTCAAGAAACTGAATGACTGTGTCGCGAAATGATGCACATCTAAAGAAGCTGGATGACTGTGTCGCGAAATGATGCACATCTAAAGAAACTGAATGACTGTGTCGCGAAATGATGCACATCTAAAGAAGCTGGATGACTGTGTCACGAAATGATGCACATCTAAAGAAACTGAATGACTGTGTTGCGAAATGATGCACATCTCAAGAAACTGAATGACTGTGTTGCGAAATGATGCACGTCCAAAGAAACTGAATGACTGTGTCGCGAAATGATGTACATCTCAAGAAACTGAATGACTGTGTCGCGAAATGATGCACATCTCAAGAAACTGAATGACTGTGTCGCGAAATGATGCACATCTAAAGAAACTGAATGACTGTGTCGCGAAATGATGCACATCTAAAGAAACTGAATGACTGTGTTGCGAAATGATGCACGTCCAAAGAAACTGAATGACTGTGTCGCGAAATGATGTACATCTCAAGAAACTGAATGACTGTGTCGCGAAATGATGCACATCTCAAGAAACTGAATGACTGTGTCGCGAAATGATGCACATCTCAAGAAACTGAATAACTGTGTCGCGAAATGATGCACATCTAAAGAAACTGAATGACTGTGTCGCGAAATGATGCACATCTCAAGAAACTGAATGACTGTGTCGCGAAATGATGCACATCTCAAGAAACTGAATAACTGTGTCGCGAAATGATGCACATCTAAAGAAACTGAATGACTGTGTCGCGAAATGATGCACATCTCAAGAAACTGAATAACTGTGTCGCGAAATGATGTACATCTAAAGAAACTGAATGACTGTGTCGCGAAATGATGCACATCTCAAGAAACTGAATGACTGTGTCGGGAAATGATGCACATCTAAAGAAACTGAATGACTGTGTCACAAAATGATGCACATCTCAAGAAACTGAATGACTGTGTTGCTAAATGATGCACATCTAAAGAAACTGAATGTTATCCTCCCCATCCTGCACAGCCAATAGTATGGTGTCGTTGTCTACAAGGGTCCTTGTTCTGAAAGAAGACTAAAAGCCCATCCCTCCGGGCCAAATGCCACATGGCCAAACGACTTTGTTTGCAAAGTTTGCAGGACTTACGGGCGTGAGTGGGCCGTCTCGTAGCGTTCGAAGGCATGAGAGAGGTCGTGCTTATTGTTCATGTAGCACTGCATGCACAGGTCGTAGTCGAAGCAGATCTTGCACTTCCAGCGCATCCCACGGATCCCGTGCTTCTTGCAGCAGTCGCAAATGATGTTGGGGTGGCGGACGCCTAAGCAAGAAAGAGGGAAATATAGAGAGATTCACGTCAACAAGAGCAAGCCAAATGCGCCAGGACAGGAGTTCTCCACCTTCATAACGCCACGACCCCTTAATACAGTTCCTCATGTTGCGTTGACCCCCAACTACAACATTATTTTTGTTGTTACTTCATAATTGTTTGCTACTGTTATGAATCGTCATGTAAATATCCGATATATAGGATGTATTTTCATTCACCGGACCCAATTTGGCACAAATACTTGAATATTGGTGGGGTTGGGAGTTGTAGTTGCTGGGATTTATAGTTCACCTACAATCAGAGAGCATTCTAAACTCCACCAACAATGAAATTGAAGCAAATTGGCACACAGAACTCCCAACAGAAAATACTGGAAAGGTTTGGTGGGTATTGACCTTGAGTTTGGGAGTTCTAGTTCACCGACATCAAGAGAGCAGTGTGGAGTCAAACAATGATTGATCTGGACCAAACTTGGCACAGATACTCAATATGCCCAAATGTGAACACTGGTGGAGTTTGGGGAAAATAGACCTTGACGTTTGGGAGTTGCAGTTACTGGGATTTATAGTTCACCTGCCACCAAAGAGCATTCTGAACTCCACCATCAATGGAATTGAGCCAAACTTGGCACACAGAAATCCCATGAACAACAGAAAATACTGGAAGGGTTTGGTAGGCATTGACCTTGAGTTTGGAAGTTCTAGTTCACCAACATCAAAAGAGCAGTGGACTCAAAACAGTGATGGATCTGGACCAAACTTGGCAGGGATACTCAATATGCCCAAATGTGAACACTGATGGAGTTTGGGGAAAATAGACCTTGACGTTTGGGAGTTGTAGTTACCGGGATTTATAGTTCAC
This sequence comes from Anolis sagrei, assembly GCF_037176765.1. Taxonomy (NCBI): domain Eukaryota; kingdom Metazoa; phylum Chordata; class Lepidosauria; order Squamata; family Anolidae; genus Anolis; species Anolis sagrei. The sequence continues at coordinate 1,921,079 of NC_090033.1, forward strand.
CTACAACCAAAGAGCATTCTGAACTCCACCATCAATGGAATTGAGCCAAACTTGGCACACAGAAATCTCATGAACAACAGAAAATACTAGAAGGGTTTGGTGGGCATTGACCTTGAGTTTGGGAGTTGTAGTTCACCTACAGCCAGAGAGCAGTGTGGGGTCAAACAATGACGGATCTGGAGCAAACTTGGCACAAATACTCAGTATGCCCAAATTTGGCACGGATACTCAATATGCCCAAATGTTAACACTGGTGGAGTTTGGGGAAAATAGACCTTGACATTGTAGTTGCTGAGATTTATAGTTCACCTACAAAGAGCATTCTGAACTTCACCATCAATAGAATTGAATCAATCTTGGCACACAGACTTCCTATGAGCAACACAAAGTACTGTGTTTTCTTATGGTCTTTGAATAATAGAATAAAATAAAAATATAATAATAAATAGAGTAAAACAATAAATGTAATAATAATAATAATAGAGTAAAAATGTAAATGTAATATGTAAATAAAAATGTAATAATACTAATAACTAGAGTAAAATAATAAATGTAATAATAATAGAATAAAATAAATGTAATAATAATAAATAGAGTAAAACAATAAATGTTATAAAGAGAATAATAATAAAGTAAAGATGTAAATGTAATAATAATGATAATAAAGTAAAATAATAAATGTAATAAAGAATAATAGTAAGAGTAAAATGTAAATGTAATAATAAAATAATAAATGTAATAATAATAAATATGGTAAAATAAAAAATGTAATAATAATAAATGGAGTAAAACAATAAATGTAATCAATATAATAATATTAATAATAGAATTAAAAAAGTAAATGTAATATAAAAATAATAGAGCAAAATAATAAATGTAATAATACTAATAAATAGAGTAAAATAATAAATGTAATAATAATAGAATTAAATAAATGTAATAATAATAGAGTAAAACAATAAATGTTAAAAAGAGAACAACAATAGAGTAAAGATGTAAATGTAATAATAATGATAATAAAGTAAAATAATAAATGTAATAATAATAAATAGAGTAAAATAATAAATGTAATAATAATAATAAATATGGTAAAATAAAAATATAATAATAATAGAGTAAAACAATAAATGTAATAAAGAATAAGAGTAAGAGTAAAATGTAAATGTAATAATAACGGTAATAAAGTAAAATAATAAATGTAATAATAATAAATATGGTAAAATAATAAATATAATAATAATAAATATGGTAAAATAAAATATGTAATAATAATAAATGGGGTAAAACAATAAATGTAATCAATATAAGAATATTAATAATAGAGTTAAAAAAGTAAGTGTAATATAAAAATAATAGAGCAAAATAATAAATGTAATAATACTAATAAATAGAGTAAAATAATAAATATAATAATAATAGAACAAAATAATAAATGTAATAAAAATAATAATAATAACAGAGTAAAATAATAAATTCCTTTGACTCGAGTATAAGCCGAGGGGGTCTTTTCAAGCCTAAAAAAGAGCTGAAAAACTCAGCTTATACTCGAGTATATATGGTAAATGCAAGGTTTTCATGAGATATCACAATATTACAACCTCCGTTTCAATTCTGGTTTTCTGTAAAACTGAATTTCTGTGTCGCAAAATCATACATGTCTCAAAAGTGCGTCAAAAACATGAAATGTTTGGAAAGCTCTGCTCTGGATCCTGATTTCTTTTCCACATTTGGACTCAGACAAAATTGAAATGTACCTTCTCACCCATGGGAGCATTTGACAGGATTGCCCAACAGTATATGCCTCTAAGACAAAGCCAGACGTACCTATTTGCGCATTATCGTACAGAAGGAGATCGTACGCTCCTTGGAAGCCCGTCCGGTAATTCGTGCGGGTGCCGTGATCCCACTGGACCACCACCGTCTTGTCCGGCGTCGTCGGGCTGCCTTGCCGGCCGATCTCCATGACTGTCCCGACGTTCCCTTCGCCGTTGTCCTGGTTGCTCCACTTCCAGTCCAGCCCACGGACCACCCGCATCCCGACCTGCATACTGGCGTAGAGGTCCAAGTCCATTGCCCGGGAAAGGATGCCTCAGCTTGACCGCTGGCTGGTGGGCTCTCGGCACAGAGGCATTGAGGAAACCTACCAGGAAAGACAAAGAATGGGGTTGAGTTTAAGATGAGTCAGGGCCGTTAAGTTGCATTTGCTCTACTGCTTTTATTGTATAATATCACAATAATATAATGTATAATCTCACAAAGGACGACCACCTCACCCGCCTCATAGGAAACCTGCTACCAAACAGGAGCTTTTTTGTTGAGTTCCAGGGCCAGAGAAGCAGATGGCGGAAACAGAAGAACGGCCGGCCTCAGGGGAGCGTGCATGCTCCATCCATGTTCAACATCTACGCAAATGACCAGCCACTGCCAGAAGGGACAGAGAGTTTCATCTATGCTGATGATCATGCCATCAACACCCAAGCAGGGAGCTTGTAAATGGTTGAACAGAAGTCCAAGAGCCAGAGAAGCAGATGGCGGAAATAGAAGAACGTCCTGCCTCAGGGGAGCGTGTTTGCTCCATCCATGTTCAACATCTACACAAATGACCAGCCACTGCCAGAAGGGACAGAGAGCTTCATCTATGCTGATGGTCATGCCATCACCGCTCAAGCAGGGAGCTTATAAATGGTTGAACAGAAGTCCAAGAGCCAGAGAAGCAGATGGCGGAAATAGAAGAACGGCCTGCCTCAGGGGAGCGTGTTTGCTCCATCCATGTTCAACATCTACACAAATGACCAGCCACTGCCAGAAGGGACAGAGAGCTTCATCTATGCTAATGATCGTGCCATCACCGCTCAAGCAGGGAGCTTGTAAATAGTTGAACAGAAGTCCAAGAGCCAGAGAAGCAGATGGCGGAAACAGAAGAACGTCCTGCCTCAGGGGAACGTGCTTGCTCCATCCATGTTCAACATTTACACAAATAACCAGCCACTGCCAGAAGGGACAGAGAGTTTCATCTATGCTGATGATCATGCCATCACCACTCAAGCAGGGAGCTTTGAAAGTTTGAACAGAAGCTCTCCAAAGCTCTAAGTGCTCTTACTGCCTATTACAGGGAAACTAGGTTGCATCGTCAATGTTTAACATTTACACAAATGACCAGCCACTGCCAGAAGGGACAGAGCGTTTCATCTATGCTGATGATTGCGTCATCAACGCTCAAGCAGAGAGCTTTGAAATGGTTGAACAGAAGCTCTCTGAAGCACTAGGTGCCCTTACCTCCTATTACAGGGAAAACCAGCTGATCCCTAACCCATCTAAAACACAGACATGCACCTTTCACCTTAAGAACAGACAAGCATCCCGAGCTCTGAGGATCACCTGGGAATGAATCCCACTTGAGCATTGCAGCGCACCCAAATACCTGAGAGTCACCCTGGACTGTGCTCTGACCTACAAGAAGCACTGCCTGAATATCAAGCAAAAAGTGGGCACTAGAAACAATATCATACGAAAGCTGACTGGCACAACCTGGGGATTACAACCAGACACAGTAAAGACCTCTAAAAAAAACTCTACAATCAGGACAGTAAACAAAGATCAACACTCTTAAAACAGGGGAATTCCAGACATGAAACAATCAGGGCCAGCTAGGCACCTCCCAACAAAGGATCCCCCCATTCAGGAAGCAGCTAAGCTTTGAAACTGCAAGGCCATTCAAGAAAGAAGAGACAAGGGGGCATTTCAAAGACCTCGGTCAACAGTCCTTAAAAAGTGTGATGAATGGAGGACAAGAAAAGGAGGCTTTTTCAAACATAAGCTGGAGGGTCATAAATTAAAAACAGGGAATGGTGCAGAAATACCTTGGTTTTTTGATAAAAATAGCACCGGCAAGGTCAGGGTACCACTTCCAAAAAAAGAGTCACGATCACATTTATAGTCCGTGCTTGACTACATTTCCAGTTTCGCCCCTCTGGTTTTCAATCCCAAAACCAATCTGCCGTTCAAGCATGGCAATGCAATATTTCCACGGTTAAGGCCACAGGTTGGCGAGAGACTAAATCCCACTGGGCGCAACAGCACTTAGGAAGGCACACGCATAGGAGTTGCATTGCTTTTCTTGCCAGCGTGCCTTTATTATTATTATTATTATTATTGATACAAAAGCACAATACGTCACAGCAAACAAGATCTATATGCTGGATTTCGTATCACAAAATCACAATTCGAACACTTCCCAAGCGTCTAGGATTATTATTATTATTATTATTATTATTATTATTATTATTACTATTATTGAACCCCAGCCCAGGTGTCGAAAAGGACGCTGCCTGCCTGCTTTCTCCCTTCTCCAGCTCTGAGGAGGCCTACCTCACAATGACAGTGCTCCGACAACTCGATTTGGATAGACTGTTTTTGTGGCTCTTTCTTTCCTTCCTCAGTTTCCCTCACACACCTTCTTTCCTTCCTTCTTCCCTTGTTGTCCCTCATACGCCTTCCCCTTCCTTCCTTCCTTCCTTCCTTCCTTCCTTCCTTCCTTCCTTCCTCCTTTCCTCCCTTCCTCCCTCCATTTTTTCATCCCTTGTTTCTAGTTCTTCCCTTTCTTCTTCTCATAAATTTTCCCCTTCCCTCCTTTTTCTTTCTTCCTCCTTCCCTTCTTTTCTTTTTCCCTCCTTCCTTTTCTCCTTCCTCCCTTGTTGTCCCTCATTCACATTCCCCTTCTTTCCTTACTTCTTCCCTTGTTTTCCCTCATACAACTTCTTCCGTCCTTCCCTTCCTTCCTTCCTTCCTTCCTTCCCCTCCTTCATCCTTTTTTTCATCCCTTGTTTCTATTTCTTCCCTTTCTTCTCCTCATAAATTTTCCCCTTCCCTTGATCTTCCTTCCCTCCTTTTTCTTTCTTCCTCCCTCCCTCCTTTTTCCCTCCTCCTTTTTTCTTTCTTTTCTCCTTCCTCCCTTGTTGTCCCTCATTCACATTCCGCTTCTTTCCTTCCTTTCCTTCCTTCTTCCCTTGTTTCCCCTCATACAACTTCCCCTTCCTTCCTTCCCCTCCTTCATCCATTTTTTTATCCCTTGTTTCCATTTCTTTCCTTTCTTCTCCTCATACATTTTCCCCTTTCATTTCTCTTTCTTCCCTCCTTTAACTTTCTTCCTCCCTCCCTTCTTTCCTTTTCCCTCCTCCCTTTCCTTTCCTTTCTCCTTCCTCCCTCCCTCCCTCCCTTGTTCTTCATATGCCTTCCCCTTCCTTCCTTCCTTCCTTCCTTTGTTGTCCCTCATACAACTTCCCCTTCTTTCCTCCCTCCTCCCTTCCCTTCCCTTCATCCCTTGTTTGTATTTTTCCCTTTCTTCTCCTCAAACATTTCCCCCTTCCCTTTCTCTTCCTTCCCTCCTTTTTCTTTCTTCCTCCCTCCCTTCTTTCCTTTTCCCTTCCTCCCTTTTCCTTTCTTTTCTCCTTCCTTCCTTCCCTTCCTCCCTCTCTTCTTTTTCTTCATACGCCTTCCCCTTCCTTCCTTCCTTCCTTCCTTTCCCTCATACAACTTCCCCTCCCTCCCTTCCTTCTCCCTTCCCTTTGCCCCTTGTTTCTATCTTCCCTTTCTTCTCCTCATGCATTTTCCCTTTCTCTTCCTTCCCTCCTCTTTCTTTCGTCCTCCCTCCTTTCCTTTTCCCCTCCTCCCTTTTCCTTTCTTTTCTTATTCATTTCCTCCCTTCCTTCTTCCCTCCCTCCCTCCTTTGTTGTCATTCATACGCCTTCCTTCCTTCCGTCTTCCCTTGTAAACCTCAGTGGGAGAAAGGTCTGTCTGTGAGAAGGCCTCACAGTGTGAGGGAGGCCTTTGTGAGAGAAGGCCTCACGGTGTGAGTTATGAGAAGGCCAAATGTGAGAAGGCCTGGTGAAAGAAGCTTCAATGAGAGAAGCTCCAGGTGAAAGGCCTTGTGTGTAAAGCTCCTGTGTGAAGCTCCTGTGTGAGTACGTTGTGAGAGGAAGCTCTGTGAGAGCGAAGCTGTTTATCTGCATAAGAAAGAAGCCCAGCGTGGAAGCAAAGAAGGAAGTTTAAAGAACTTTATTTGTGTTATGGAAACCTTGTTTTTGTAAATAGTGCAACCATATTATTTTACTACAAAGAAAAGCCTCCTATGGAAGAGGTAACATTGGCCTGTGTGTTTTCGTTCTTTTTATCACTTTGGGCTACTGCTGCTGGGTCATACTACTGCTATTAAGTTACTTTTGTTAGTAAGCCCACTCACCCAACAAGTTTAGTGCTAAAATCGGGAGCAGGGTAAGGGTTCTGCGAGGAATGTGAGGAGAGAGGACTCTGCAGGGAAATTGGGGACAGAGTAAGAGTTCCTCACTGAAATCGGAGACAGAGTAAAAGTTCCTCACTGAAATTGGGGACAGAGTAAGAGTTCCTCACTGAAATCAGGGACAGGGTAAGAGTTCCGCGGGGAATCCAGGCACAGAGTAAGGATTCTGGGGAAAATTGGGGAAAGAGTAAGGGAAATCTGGAACAGAGTGAGAGTTCCACACTAAAATTGGGGACAGGGTAAAGGTTCCGCGGGGAATCCAGAGACAGAGTAAGGATTCTGGGGAAAATTGGAGAAAGAGTAAGGGATCCACGGGGAAATCAAGAACAGAGTAAGAGTTTCATGCTGAAAAGAAGGACAGAGTAAGAGTTCTGTAGGGAAATTAGAGACAGAGTAAAGGCTTCGTGGGGAAACCGGAGACAGAGTAAGGATTTTGGGGAAAATTGGGGAAAGAGTAAGGGTTCCACAGGGAAATCGGGAGCAGATTGAGAGTTTCGTGCTGAAAAAGAGGACAGAGTAAGGGTTCCGTAGGGAAATTAGGGACAGAGTAACGGCTTTGTGGGGAAACCAGAGACAGAGTAAGGATTCTGGGGAAAATTGGGGAAAGAGTTAGGGTTCCACAAGAAAATCAAGAACAGAGTGAGAGTAAGGGTTCCGTAGGGAAATTAGGGACAGAGTAAAGGCTTCGTGGGGAAACCAGAGACAGAGTAAGGATTCTGGGGAAAATTGGGGAAAGAGTTAGGGTTCCACAAGAAAATCGAGAACAGAGTGAGAGTTCCATGCTGAAAAAGAGGACAGAGTAAGGGTTCCGTAGGGAAATTAGGGACAGAGTAATGGCTTCGTGGGGAAACCAGAGACAGAGTAAGGATTCTGGGGAAAATTGGGGAAAGAGTTAGGGTTCTAGGGGGAAATTGAGAACAGAGTGAGGGTTTGGTGCTGAAAAAGAGGACAGAGTAAGGGTTCCGTAGGGAAATTAGGGACAGAGTAAAGGCTTCGTGGGGAAACCAGAGACAGAGTAAGGATTCTGGGGAAAATTGGGGAAAGAGTTAGGGTTCTAGGGGGAAATTGAGAACAGAGTGAGGGTTTGGTGCTGAAAAAGAGGACAGAGTAAGGGTTCCGTAGGGAAATTAGGGACAGAGTAAAGGCTTCGTGGGGAAACCAGAGACAGAGTAAGGATTCTGGGGAAAATTGGGGAAAGAGTTAGGGTTCTAGGGGGAAATTGAGAACAGAGTGAGGGTTTGGTGCTGAAAAAGAGGACAGAGTAAGGGTTCCGTAGGGAAGTTAGGGACAGAGTAAAGGCTTCGTGGGGAAACCAGAGACAGAGTAAGGATTCTGGGGAAAATTGAGGAAAGAGTTAGGGTTCTAGGGGGAAATTGAGAACAGAGTGAGGGTTTGGTGCTGAAAAAGAGGACAGAGTAAGGGTTCCGTAGGGAAATTAGGGACAGAGTAAAGGCTTCGTGGGGAAACCAGAGACAGAGTAAGGATTCTGGGGAAAATTGAGGAAAGAGTTAGGGTTCTAGGGGGAAATTGAGAACAGAGTGAGGGTTTGGTGCTGAAAAAGAGGACAGAGTAAGGGTTCCGTAGGGAAATTAGAGACAGAGTAAAGGCTTTGTGGGGAAACCGGAGACAGAGTAAGGATTCTGGGGGAAATTGGGGAAAGAGTAAATGTTCCACAGGGAAATCGGGAGCAGATTGAGAGTTTCGTGATGAAAAAGAGGACAGAGTTAGGGTTCCGTAGGGAAATTAGAGACAGAGTAAGGGTTCCGTAGGGAAATTAGAGACAGAGTAAAGGCTTTGTGGGGAAACCGGAGACAGAGTGAGGGTTCTGAAGTGTTCCATGACCAAAAAAGTTTGGGAACTACGGATTTAAAGCTTTTATGTGCTTAACAGAAGCAGTCCAAGAACTTCTAAGGTATGTGGACAAGCCTCAATTGTCAAAGCAAAACCAAAGATGAACAGTTCAAATTAACGGCTACACATGCACACGACATTTTGCACACACATTCACAACAAAGAAAGGGAGAAAAAGCCTCCACATACCAACTCAACAGCTGGCGGTGGAAAGTCCAGCCTCCCTCTCTCTTTCCCGGATATTTCCCATGTCCGATGTGCCAGGAAAACAGATTATGCAAGTCCAGGGGGAGGGAGGCCCTCTCCACCGAGAGGACAATTAATATCCCAACCTTGCGGGGATTCTGTCTGTCGGTCTCAATTAAAGGGATTAGCAGACGAGGCCCAGGCGGAGGGAGTCAGGAGAGGACATATTGGGGAAAAGAAGGGCCAGGGGGGCCGGGACCGCTCTCCCAAGGCTCCAAAGAACGGGGCAAAGAAAAGCAAAGCGGAATCTGCTGCTGAAAATAGCACAAGGGCAGCGGGCTGCTGCATAAAAGTTCCCACGTCGCATGATGTATAGACGGGATCTCAATGGTGCCTGGGTTGGGAGGAGTGGTTCACACCATTGGGAGACCGACCAGCCACTCTAAACACCTTCGCAGAAGCATACAAGAAGTTTGGCTTGTCATTGAACATCTGGAAAACCAAAGTGTTCTTCCAGAAAAAGGCACCAGCCAACCCCCCTCCAATGCCAGAGATACAGCTTAATGGTGTAACATTAGAAAATGTGGACCATTTCCACTCCCTTGGCAGCCACCTCTCCACCAAAGTCAACACTGACACTGAAATACAACACCGCCTGAGCTCTGCAAGTGCAGCGTTTTTCCGAATATAGCACAGAGTGTTTGAGGACCGGGACATCCGTAGGGAGACCAAGGTGTTTGTTTATGAAGCCATTGTCCTCCCAACCCTGCTGTGGCAGCCACCTCTCCACAAAAGTCGATACTGAAATACAACACCGCCTGAGCTCTGCGAGTGCAGCATTTTTCCGAATGAAGCACAGAGTGTTTGAGGACCGGGACAGCCGTAGGGATACCAAGGTGTTTGTTTATAAAGCCATTGTCCTCCCAATCCTGCTGTGGCAGCCACCTCTCCATAAAAGTCAACATTGACACTGAAATACAACACCGCCTGAGCTCTGCGAGTGCAGCATTTTTCCGAATGAAGCACAGAGTGTTTGAGGACCGGGACAGCCGTAGGGATACTAAGGTGTTTGTTTATAAAGCCATTGTCCTCCCAATCCTGCTGTGGCAGTCACCTCTCCACAAAAGTCAACATTGACACTGAAATACAACACCGCCTGAGCTCTGCGAGTGCAGCATTCTTCCGAATATAGCACAGAGTGTTTGAGGACCGGGACATCCATAGGGATACCAAGGTGTTTGTTTATAAAGCTATTGTCCTTCTAACCCTGCTGTGGCAGCCACCTCTCCACAAAAGTCAACATTGACCCTGAAATACAACACCGTCTGAGCTCTGCGAGTGCAGCATTTTTCCGAATGAAGCAGAGAGTGTTTGAGGACTAGGACAGCCGTAGGGATACCAAGGTGCTTGTTTATAATCCATTGTCCTCCCAATCCTGCTGTAGCAGCCTCCTCTCCACAAAAGTCGACACTGAAATACAACAGCGCCTGAGCTCTGCGAGTGCAGCATTCTTCCAAATGAAGCACAGAGTGAGGACCGGAACTTCCATAGGGATACCAAGGTGCTTGTTTATAAAGCCACTGTCCTCCCAATTTTGCTGTGGCAGCCACCTCTCCACAAAAGTCAGCATTGACCCTGAAACACAACAGCGCCTGAGCTCTGCAAGTGCAGCATTCTTCCAAATGAAGCACAGAGTGTTTGAGGACCCGGACATCCGTAGGTAACCCTCATCACTCAGATCTTCACTCGATTCCTTATCTGCTCTTGCTACTTCTGACTCCCCCGAATACACTTGAGGCCCTGCACTATCTGAGCCCGTTTTCTCGCAGAGAGAACCATCATTTCCCAGACTTGAGAGCCCATCACTTTGTATTTGTACAAAATTTAGTCCAGTGAATGAAAACCCTCCTTATCACTCAGATCTTCACTCAATGCCTTATCTGCTCTTGCTACTTCTGACTCCCCCGAATACACTTGAGGCCCTGCACTATTTGAGCCGGTTTTCTCGCAGAGAGAACCATCATTTTCCAGACTTGAGAGCCCATCATTTTGTATTTGTACAAAATTTAATCCAGTGAATGAAAACCCTCCTTATCACTCAGATCTTCACTCAATTCCTTATCTGCTCTTGCTACTTCTGACTCCCCCAAATGCCCTTGAGGCCATGCACTATCTGAGCCGGATTTCTCGCAGAGAGAACCATCATTTCCCAGACTTGAGAGCCCATCATTTTGTATTTGTACAAAATTTAATCCAGTGAATGAAAACCCTCCTTATCACTCAGCTCTTCACTCGATTCCTTATCTGCTCTTGCTACTTCTGACTCCCCCGAATACACTTGAGGCCCTGCACTATTTGAGCCGGTTTTCTCGCAGAGAGAACCATCATTTCCCAGACTTGAGAGCCCATCATTTTGTATTTGAACAAAATTTAATCCAGTGAATGAAAACCCTCCTTATCACTCAGCTCTTCACTCGATTCCTTATCTGCTCTTGCTACTTCTGACTCCCCCGAATACACTTGAGGCCCTGCACTATTTGAGCCGGTTTTCTCGCAGAGAGAACCATCATTTCCCAGACTTGAGAGCCCATCACTTTGTATTTGTACAAAATTTAATCCAGTGAATGAAAACCCTCATCACTCAGATCTTCACTCAATTCCTTATCTGCTCTTGCTACTTCTGACTCCCCAAATGCCCTTGAGGCCATGCACTATCTGAGCCGGTTTTCTCGCAGAGAGAACCATCATTTCCCAGACTTGAGAGCCCGTCACTTTGTATTTGTACAAAATTTAATCCAGTGAATGAAAACCCTCATCACTCAGATCTTCACTCGATTCCTTATCTGCTCTTGCTACTTCTGACTCCCCCGAATACACTTGAGGCCCTGCACTATTTGAGCCGGTTTTCTCGCAGAGAGAACCATCATTTCCCAGACTTGAGAGCCCATCACTTTGTATTTGTACAAAATTTAATCCAGTGAATGAAAACCCTCATCACTCAGATCTTCACTCGATTCCTTATCTGCTCTTGCTACTTCTGACTCCCCCGAATGCCCTTGAGACCACGCACTATCTGAGCCGGTTTTCTCGCAGAGAGAACCATCATTTCCCAGACTTGAGAGCCCATCATTTTGTATTTGTACAAAATTTAATCCAGTGAATGAAAACCCTCCTTATCACTCAGCTCTTCACTCGATTCCTTATCTGCTCTTGCTACTTCTGACTCCCCTGAATGCCCTTGAGGCCATGCACTATCTGAGCCGGTTTTCTCGCAGAGAGAACCATCATTTCCCAGACTTGAGAGCCCATCACTTTGTATTTCTACAAAAATTAATCCAGTGAAGGAAAACACATCCTGTATATCAGATATTTACATGATGATTCACAGCTCTTTTTTAGTTTACCATAATATTCTCTGTTTCACAATGTGCCAGATGTTACCGACTGCAGCTTCTGACCATGGGTGGTTTGGATTCTATCCAACACATCTCAGAATCAGCAAGGTCTCACTAGATACTGCGTCACATTCAAAATAGTATCGCAACAGCGCTATTACAAACACTGAGCCTATCTGCAGTAATATTTACTTATTTATGTATATTTACAGTATTTATTTTTCACCCTTCTCACCCCGCAGGGGACTCAGGGCACATCACAATGCACATAAACATGGCAAACATCCAATGTCATAGACACACAACGTATACAGACACATAGAGACTATTTAATTTTCCCACGCCATGAAGGTATGCTTGAATTCCAGCCACCGGGGGAGCTGTCGCTTCACCATCCACTTGTGACACCGATGGAGTACTTCCTCATTCTTTTGCATGCTTGCTGGAAATTTTTATGGCATCGTAAATTAGTTACCTCGTAAGTGGTACCTAAATTTCCAACTTAGAATCATAAAATCAAAGAGTTGGAACAGATCTCATGGGCCATCCAGTCCAACCCCATTCTGCCAAGAAGCAGGAATATTGCATTCAAAGCACCCTCGACAGATGACCATCCAGCCTCTGTTTAAAAGCTTCCAAAGAAGGAGCCTCCACCACACTCCAGGGCAGAGAGTTCCACTGCTGAACGGCTCTCACAGTCAGGAAGTTCTTCCAAATGTTCAGGCGGAATCTCCTTTCTTGTAGTCTGAAATGTCCTAGTCTCCACGGAAGCAGAAAACAAGCTTGCTCCTTCCTCCCTGTGACTTCCTCTCACGTATTTTATACATGGCTATCATATCTCCTCTCCGCCTTGTTTTCTTTAGGCTAAACATGCCCAGCTCTTTAAGCCGCTCCTCATAGGGCTTGTTCTCCAGACCCTTGATCGTTTTAGTTGCCCTCCTCTGGACACATTCCAGCTTGTCAATATCTCTCTTCAATTGTAGTGCCCAGAATTGGACACAATATTTTAGGTGTGGTCTAATCAAGGTACTTCCCTGCATCCTATTGCACTATGCTCCTATTGATGCAGGCCAAAATCCCATTGACTTTTTTTGCCGCCGCACCACATTTCTGGCTCATGTTTAACTTGTTGTCCAGAAGGATCCCAAGATCTTTTTCCACACGTACTACTCTCCCCCATTCTGTATCTTCGCACTCGACAGATGTAATTGTCTTTCGGGCTGCAAAGGTCGACAGCAAGCTAGACAAATGGTCGGGAGCTTACTCCGACCCGGGCTGGCTTCGAACTCATGACCTTTCGGTCTGTAGTTATTTTTAATGCAGCTGACTCAGATGTTTGGATTGGATCCCACAGGATACTCTTTTTTAAATTGGAAAAAGACTTACTCTATTAATGCACCGCAGCGTCAGGAAGACAAATGTACGTTAACTATGCCATAGATGCAGGCAAAATGTCAGGAGAGAATGCTACAACCCGGAAAACTCACAGCAACCCACTGATTCCTGCTGTGACAATACAATAAAGAAATTATTGTTGTTGTTGTGATTATTATGATTATGATAAGTGTATTTTTTGAGTGGTAGAATTAGGATGGGAAGGAAGAGCGTACCAATGTCCATCTGGCTCCATTTTCAAAATAGCCCGTTCCGTTATGGAAGCGATGTTGGCATTGCTCTCGCTTTGTCACGGACTTGGCCGCTTTCCCGCGGCTCTGATACTCAATTTAAGCCATCATTGATCTTTCTGCTTTTTGGAGGACGTTCGTGGCAGTGCGTATCACAGCCACTCTGGATCTTGTTTGGGAGGAAGAAGGGAATGGGGAAGAAGAGGCTTCGGAAGGTGGCGGCAACGGAATATTGGCTCACAGACCGTGATGATGGCAAGGAAATGCTAAGTGGGGAGAAAGAAAAAGGAGGGAAGGAAGGAAGGAAGGGAGAGAAAGGAAAGGAAAGAGAGGAAAAGAGGAGACGAAGGAAAGGTGAGGAAAAGAAGGGAAGAGGAAAGGAAAAAGGAAAGAGAAAGAAGGGATGAAGGAAAGGTGAGGAAAAGAAGGGAAGAGGAAAGGAAAAAGGAAAGAGAAAGAAGGGAAGAGGAAAGCAAAAAGGAAAGAGAAAGAAGGGATGAAGGAAAGGTGAGGAAAGAAAAAAGGAAAGAAGGGATGAAGGAAAGGTGAGGAAAAGAAGGGAAGAGGAAAGAAAAAAGGAAAGAGAAGAAGGGATGAAGGAAAGGTGAGGAAAAGAAGGGAAGAGGAAAGAAAAAAGGAAAGAGAAGAAGGGATGAAGGAAAGGTGAGGAAAAGAAGGGAAGAGGAAAGAAAAAAGGAAAGAAGGGATGGAGGAAAGGTGAGGAAAAGAAGGGAAGAGGAAAGAAAAAAGGAAAGAAGGGATGAAGGAAAGGTGAGGAAAAGAAGGGAAGAGGAAAGAAAAAAGGAAAGAAGGGATGAAGGAAATGTGAGGAAAAGAAGGGAAGAGGAAAGAAAAAAGGAAAGAAGGGATGAAGGAAAGGTGAGGAAAGAAAAAAGGAAAGAAGGGATGAAAGAAAGGTGAGGAAAAGAAGGGAAGAGGAAAGAAAAAAAGAAAGAAGGGATGAAGGAAAGGTGAGGAAAAGAAGGGAAGAGGAAAGAAAAAAGGAAAGAAGGGATGGAGGAAAGGTGAGGAAAAGAAGGGAAGAGGAAAGAAAAAAGGAAAGAAGGGATGGAGGAAAGGTGAGGAAACGAAGGGAAGAGGAAAGAAAAAAGGAAAGAAAGAAAAGGGGGAAGATATATGAGGGGAAAGGAAAGGAAGAAAGAGGAAAGTATGACAGAGAAGGAGGGAAGAGAAAGGAAGAAAGAAGGGATGAAGGAAAGGTGAGGAAAAGAACGGAAGAGGAAATAGAAAGGGGGGAGATGTATGAGGGGAAAGGCAGGGAAGAAAGGAAAGAGGGAAAATATGAGGGCAGGGAAACAAAGAAAGAGAAAGAAGGGATGAAGGAAAGGTGAAGAAAAGAAGGGAAAAGGAAGGAAAAAAAGGAAAGACAAGGGGAAAATGTATGAGAGGAAAGGACTCATGACCGGCATATACACAGACTGGGCCACAGGAACGTGTGGCAGGGGACGGCTAGTCTATATAAATAAAAATATAATGTTCGTTTTGGGATTAACACAACTCAAAAACCACTGGGCGAATTGACACCACATTTGGACACAAGACACCTCTCAGGCCAACGGGTGATGACCACCACTCATTAAAACACTGAAAAACACAATGGAAGAGACTTAAAAAGCCAAAAAATAAAAAAAATACACAACAACGCACATGCTAAACCAGGTATATACACATATATACACACACAAAACACATATACACAGACTGGGCATGGCAGGGGACGGCTAGGACATTATTGTTGTTTTCTCAATTTGCTTCTGACACGAGAAATAAATCAAGCAGGGAATAAATAAATGCAATTAATGAGCAATAAATACCACATAGAGTCCTCTATAATTGGCTCTTTGCACCCCCAAAACAAGTTTGGAGAAGTGAATCAATAAATTTTGGGAAAGTCAGAAACAAGACCGTGAGGGATATTGCAGAAAAAAGTGGGAGAAGGGCAAGGAACAGACTTCCATGAGGATTCCCAATAATAATTTATGACACAAAGAGGCCAAGGAAACAGGTGTCCATTTACAGCTGTTCTTTAAAAGGATTTATAGTATTAACTTCTTGTAAATAACTATCAGAGCTTGAGAAAACGCCTCTTTGGGACTACTACTCCCAGAATCTCAAGCCAGCATGCCGTGACATGTATAAAGGTAGTCCCCGAGTTACAAACAACTCATAGTTACAAACAAGGGTGAGACAACAGGAAGTGGGAGAACTCTACCACTAAGAAGGGAAATTCACTCCTGAAAGACTTAACGTAGTTAAAAGGTGTCTCCACTGATGCTTTCTTGCCAATCCTTGCTTCCAAAACAAGCCAAATTTTTCAAAATCCAATTCTCACAAGGACAGAAAATGAGGTGTAATCTCCTGAACAGGGGCACAGGCAGCAAAACAAACCCCACAGGGGCATTAACTCTTCCCTAGGCATGTTTCCCCCTGACATTAAGAGTGACGGGGCCTTCTCAGGGATTGCCCCCCCCCCCCCCCCCCCCCGGATATGGAATTCCCTTCCTGGCAACAATAGATCAGCCCCCTCCCTCCTGTCCTTCAGAAGCATGGTGAAGACCTGGCTGTGGGACCAAGACTTTGGGGCTGTGCAATGAGGCAAAATCCTGCTGCTACTCTTCCCCCCACCCCCAAGCCAGCTTACAGGAAGAAGGGGACTGAGGAAGAGCCTTTAAAAACGCCTGTCTCCTGACTGTTGCTTACTACATCTGCCTGCCACCTCAGAAGGAGAAGGAGGAGATCCTGCTGCTTCTCTCCCCCCCCCCCCCCAAAGCCAGCTAAGAGGAGGAAGGGAACTGAGGAAGAGACTTTAAAAACACCTGTCTCCTGGCTGTTGCTTACTACATCTGCCTGCCACCTCAGGAGGAGAAGGAGGAAATCCTGCTACTACTCTCCCCCTCCCAAGCCAGCTAAGAGGAGGAAGGGGACTGAGGAAGAGCCTTAAAAAACACCTGTCTCCTGGCTGTTGCTTACTACATCTGCCTGCCACCTCAGGAGGAGAAGGAGGAAATCCTGCTGCTACTCTCCCCCTCCCAAGCCAGCTAAGAGGAGGAAGGGGACTGAAGAAAAGACTTTAAAAACACCGGTCTCCTGACAGTTGCTTACTACATCTGCCTGACACCTCAGGAGGAAATCCTGCTGCTACTCTCCCCCTCCCAAGCCAGCTTACAGGAGGAAGGGGACTGAGGAAGAGCCTTTAAAAACACCTGTCTCCTGGCTGTTGCTTACTACATCTGCCTGCCACCTCAGGAGGAGAAGGAGGAAATCCTGCTGCTACTCTCCCCCTCCCAAGCCAGCTTACAGGAGGAAGGGGACTGAGGAAGAGCCTTTAAAAACACCTGTCTCCTGGCTGTTGCTTACTACATCTGCCTGCCACCTCAGGAGGAGAAGGAGGAAATCCTGCTGCTACTCTCCCCCTCCCAAGCCAGCTTACAGGAGGAAGGGGACTGAGGAAGAGCCTTTAAAAACACCTGTCTCCTGGCTGTTGCTTACTACATCTGCCTGCCACCTCAGGAGGAGAAGGAGGAAATCCTGCTGCTACTCTCCCCCTCCCAAGCCAGCTAAGAGGAGGAAGGGGACAGAGGAAGAGACTTTAAAAACACCTGTCTCCTGGCTGTTGCTTACTACATCTGCCTGCCACCTCAGGAGGAGAAGGAGGAAATCCTGCTGCTACTCTCCCCCTCCCAAGCCAGCTAAGAGGAGGAAGGGGACAGAGGAAGAGACTTTAAAAACACCTGTCTCCTGGCTGTTGCTTACTACATCTGCCTGCCACCTCAGGAGGAGAAGGAGGAAATCCTGCTACTACTCTCCCCCTCCCAAGCCAGCTAAGAGGAGGAAGGGGACTGAGGAAGAGCCTTAAAAAACACCTGTCTCCTGGCTGTTGCTTACTACATCTGCCTGCCACCTCAGGAGGAGAAGGAGGAAATCCTGCTGCTACTCTCCCCCTCCCAAGCCAGCTAAGAGGAGGAAGGGGACTGAAGAAAAGACTTTAAAAACACCGGTCTCCTGACAGTTGCTTACTACATCTGCCTGACACCTCAGGAGGAAATCCTGCTGCTACTCTCCCCCTCCCAAGCCAGCTTACAGGAGGAAGGGGACTGAGGAAGAGCCTTTAAAAACACCTGTCTCCTGGCTGTTGCTTACTACATCTGCCTGCCACCTCAGGAGGAGAAGGAGGAAATCCTGCTGCTACTCTCCCCCTCCCAAGCCAGCTTACAGGAGGAAGGGGACTGAGGAAGAGCCTTTAAAAACACCTGTCTCCTGGCTGTTGCTTACTACATCTGCCTGCCACCTCAGGAGGAGAAGGAGGAAATCCTGCTGCTACTCTCCCCCTCCCAAGCCAGCTTACAGGAGGAAGGGGACTGAGGAAGAGCCTTTAAAAACACCTGTCTCCTGGCTGTTGCTTACTACATCTGCCTGCCACCTCAGGAGGAGAAGGAGGAAATCCTGCTGCTACTCTCCCCCTCCCAAGCCAGCTAAGAGGAGGAAGGGGACAGAGGAAGAGACTTTAAAAACACCTGTCTCCTGGCTGTTGCTTACTACATCTGCCTGCCACCTCAGGAGGAGAAGGAGGAAATCCTGCTGCTACTCTCCCCCTCCCAAGCCAGCTAAGAGGAGGAAGGGGACAGAGGAAGAGACTTTAAAAACACCTGTCTCCTGGCTGTTGCTTACTACATCTGCCTGCCACCTCAGGAGGAGAAGGAGGAAATCCTGCTGCTACTCTCCCCCTCCCAAGCCAGCTTACAGGAGGAAGGGGACTGAGGAAGAGCCTTTAAAAACACCTGTCTCCTGGCTGTTGCTTACTACATCTGCCTGCCACCTCAGGAGGAGAAGGAGGAAATCCTGCTGCTACTCTCCCCCTCCCAAGCCAGCTTACAGGAGGAAGGGGACTGAGGAAGAGCCTTTAAAAACACCTGTCTCCTGGCTGTTGCTTACTACATCTGCCTGCCACCTCAGGAGGAGAAGGAGGAAATCCTGCTGCTACTCTCCCCCTCCCAAGCCAGCTTACAGGAGGAAGGGGACTGAGGAAGAGCCTTTAAAAACACCTGTCTCCTGGCTGTTGCTTACTACATCTGCCTGCCACCTCAGGAGGAGAAGGAGGAAATCCTGCTGCTACTCTCCCCCTCCCAAGCCAGCTTACAGGAGGAAGGGGACTGAGGAAGAGCCTTTAAAAACACCTGTCTCCTGGCTGTTGCTTACTACATCTGCCTGCCACCTCAGGAGGAGAAGGAGGAAATCCTGCTGCTACTCTCCCCCTCCCAAGCCAGCTTACAGGAGGAAGGGGACTGAGGAAGAGCCTTTAAAAACACCTGTCTCCTGGCTGTTGCTTACTACATCTGCCTGCCACCTCAGGAGGAGAAGGAGGAAATCCTGCTGCTACTCTCCCCCTCCCAAGCCAGCTTACAGGAGGAAGGGGACTGAGGAAGAGCCTTTAAAAACACCTGTCTCCTGGCTGTTGCTTACTACATCTGCCTGCCACCTCAGGAGGAGAAGGAGGAAATCCTGCTGCTACTCTCCCCCTCCCAAGCCAGCTTACAGGAGAAAGGGGACTGAGGAAGAGCCTTTAAAAACACCTGTCTCCTGGCTGTTGCTTACTACATCTGCCTGCCACCTCAGGAGGAGAAGGAGGAAATCCTGCTGCTACTCTCCCCCTCCCAAGCCAGCTTACAGGAGGAAGGGGACTGAGGAAGAGCCTTTAAAAACACCTGTCTCCTGGCTGTTGCTTACTACATCTGCCTGCCACCTCAGGAGGAGAAGGAGGAAATCCTGCTGCTACTCTCCCCCTCCCAAGCCAGCTTACAGGAGGAAGGGGACTGAGGAAGAGCCTTTAAAAACACCTGTCTCCTGGCTGTTGCTTACTACATCTGCCTGCCACCTCAGGAGGAGAAGGAGGAAATCCTGCTGCTACTCTCCCCCTCCCAAGCCAGCTTACAGGAGGAAGGGGACTGAGGAAGAGCCTTTAAAAACACCTGTCTCCTGGCTGTTGCTTACTACATCTGCCTGCCACCTCAGGAGGAGAAGGAGGAAATCCTGCTGCTACTCTCCCCCTCCCAAGCCAGCTAAGAGGAGGAAGGGGACAGAGGAAGAGACTTTAAAAACACCTGTCTCCTGGCTGTTGCTTACTACATCTGCCTGCCACCTCAGGAGGAGAAGGAGGAAATCCTGCTGCTACTCTCCCCCTCCCAAGCCAGCTAAGAGGAGGAAGGGGACAGAGGAAGAGACTTTAAAAACACCTGTCTCCTGGCTGTTGCTTACTACATCTGCCTGCCACCTCAGGAGGAGAAGGAGGAAATCCTGCTGCTACTCTCCCCCTCCCAAGCCAGCTTACAGGAGGAAGGGGACTGAGGAAGAGCCTTTAAAAACACCTGTCTCCTGGCTGTTGCTTACTACATCTGCCTGCCACCTCAGGAGGAGAAGGAGGAAATCCTGCTGCTACTCTCCCCCTCCCAAGCCAGCTTACAGGAGGAAGGGGACTGAGGAAGAGCCTTTAAAAACACCTGTCTCCTGGCTGTTGCTTACTACATCTGCCTGCCACCTCAGGAGGAGAAGGAGGAAATCCTGCTGCTACTCTCCCCCTCCCAAGCCAGCTTACAGGAGGAAGGGGACTGAGGAAGAGCCTTTAAAAACACCTGTCTCCTGGCTGTTGCTTACTACATCTGCCTGCCACCTCAGGAGGAGAAGGAGGAAATCCTGCTGCTACTCTCCCCCTCCCAAGCCAGCTTACAGGAGGAAGGGGACTGAGGAAGAGCCTTTAAAAACACCTGTCTCCTGGCTGTTGCTTACTACATCTGCCTGCCACCTCAGGAGGAGAAGGAGGAAATCCTGCTGCTACTCTCCCCCTCCCAAGCCAGCTATAAGAATATGATAACAATAATATGATGGTGATAAGAATGTGATAAGAATAATATGGTGATGATAATAATAATCATAATGATAACAATATGATGATGAGAATATGATAAGAATAAGAATAATACAATGATGATAATAATAATTATAATATAATAGTAACAACAATAATATGATGGCAATAAGAATATGATGATAATAATATGGTGATAATAATAATCATCATAATGATTATATAATGATAACAATAATATGATGATGAGAATATGATAAGAATAAGAATAATATGGTGATGATAATAATAATGATAATAATAATAATATGATGGTGATAAGAATATAAGAATAAAATGGTGATAATAATAATACTCTTAATAATAATATAATGATAACAATATAATGGTGATGAAAATATGATAAGAATAGGAATAATGTGATGAAGATAACAATTATAATAATGAGAATATAATAACAATAATATCATAACTATAATATGGTGATTATACTAATCATCATAATGATAATATAATGGTAACAATAATAATATAATTATGATAAGAATATGATGATAAGAATAATATGGTAATGATAATCATAGCCATAATTATAATATGATAGCAGAAATAATACAATAAGAATATAAGAATATAATAATATGATAAGAATATAAGAATAATATGATAGTAATGAGAATGAGAATATAATAACAATAGTATCATGATGATAAGAATAAGGATAATGAGAATATAATAACATTAATACCATGATGATAAGAATATGATAAGAAAAAGAATAATGTGGTGATGATAATAATCATCATATTGAGAATAACAGTAATATCATTATAAGAATATAATAATAATATTAATAATAATAATATGGTGTTAATAATAATAATCTCATCATCATGAGAATATAATAACAGTAATATCATTATTCTTATAATTGTTATTATTATTATCATCATATTATTATTATCATATTTTATATGATAATAATATGGTGATAATAATAATAATAATAACAATAATAATATAATGACAACAATAAGATAAAAATAATAATATGATGATAGCAGTCATGATAATATAATAATGATAATAATACAATGATGAAGGCAATAATAATAATGTGATGATGATAGTAGTCATGATACTATAATAGTAACAATAATAAAATAATAATATAATATGAGAATAATAATACAATGATGATGACAATAAGAATAATAATGTGATGATGATAGTAGTCATGATACTATAATGGTAACAATAATAAAATGATAATATGAGAAAGATAATAATACAATGATGATGGCAATAATAATAATATGATGGTAACAATAATAAAATAATGATAATATGAGAATGATAATAATACAATGATGCTGGCAATAATAAGAATATGGTGGCAACAATAATAAAATAATGATAATATGAGAATGATAATAATACAATGATGCTGGCAATAATAAGAATATGGTGGCAACAATAATAAAATAATGATAATATGAGAATGATAATAATACAACGATGCTTTCAATAATAATAATATGATGGCAACAATAATAAAATAATGATAATATAATAATAATGATAATAATACAATGATGCTAGCAATAATAATAATGTGATGGTAACAATAATAAAATAATGATAATATAATAATGATAATAATACAATGATGCTGGCAATAATAATAATAATAATAATATGATGATGATAGTAGTCATGATAACATAATGGTAACAATAAGGAAATAATAATATAATATGAGAATGATAATAACACAATGATGATGGAAAAATAATAATATGATGATGATAGTAGTCATGATAATATAATGGTAACAACAACAACAACAATAATAATAATAATATGATGATAGTAGTAGTCATGATAATAATATAATAATATCATATGAGAATGATAATAACACAATGATGATGGAAATAATAATAATATGATGATGATGCTAGTAGTAATGATAACATAATAATGATAATAATACAATGATGATGGCAATAATAATAATATTATGATGATGATAGTAGTCCTGATACTATAAGGGTAACAATAAAATAATAATAATAATAATGTGATGATGATGATGATGATGATAGTAGTCATGATACTATAATGGTAACAATAATATGATAATGATACAATGATGATGGGAAATCCCTGAGAAGGCCTTCCTGAAGCAGCCCCCCAAATCCCAATCCCATTCCGAGCCCCCCCTTCCTTCCTTCATCCTGGGCCCAGAGACCCCCCACAGGGGCCCAAGGGGGGCTCTCCTGAGGGCCCCCAAAGGCACCCCCTTGCCAAGAGAGGCCTGAATGGGAAACTTACTGCAAAGTTTGGCCGGCTGCTCCCCTGCTCTCCCTCTCCGTCTCTCTCTCAGCCGGCCAGCCACTGCTTCCTCTCCTCCTCCTCCTCTGAGGGGCTCCTCAGCGCTAAGCCTGCAGGGCGCGCGGGATGCTGGGAGGCGTAGTTCCCCCGCCGCGCCTCTGCCCCTGCAGGACCGCCACGCCGCCCCCAGGCCCAGACTACATTTCCCAGCACGCCCCGCGCGCACGGCTCCTCCCGGCCCAGCGGCGTTGCGCCTCCCTTTTCCGCCCGTGGCCAGCCAAGCGACCTCTCCTGGAGGCAGCCGGGATTGCAGGCCCAAAGACATGGGGAAGAAAAACCCTTTGACACAACCCCACATGTCCTGCTTTGGACTGGAATATAGGGCAGTGTGGACACAGATAACCCGGTTCAATGGCAGAGTGGACACAAATAACCCCGTTTAATGGCAGTGTGGACTCAGATAACCCGGTTCAATGGCAGTGTGGACACACATAACCCGGTTCAATGGCAGTGTAGACTCAGATAACCCGGTTCAATGGCAGTGTGGACTCAGATAACCCGGTTCAATGGCAGTGTGGACACGGATAACCCGGTTCAATGGCAGTGTGGACTCAGATAACCCGGTTCAATGGCAGTGTGGACACACATAACCCGGTTCAATGGCAGAGTGGACAAACATAACCCGGTTCAATGGCAGAGTGGACACACATAACCCGGTTCAATGGCAGTGTGGACACACATAACCCGGTTCAATGGCAGTGTGGACACACATAACCCGGTTCAATGGCAGTGTGGACTCATATAACCCGGTTCAAAGCAGGTATTGTGGGATTTTTCTGTGAGAATCATAAGAGTTATAAGAGAAATCACATTGAAAGCACTCCCGATAGATGGCCATCCAGACTCTGTTTAAAAAGCCTCAAAGAAGGAGCCTCCAGCACACTCCAAGGCAGAGAGTTCCAACGGTGAACAGCTCTCAGTTGGAAGAGACCTCCAGGGAAATCGCATTCAAAGCACCCCCGACAGATGGCCATCCAGCCTCCAAAGACGGAGCCTCCAGCACACTCCAAGGCAGAGAGTTCCAATAGTGAACATCTCTCCGTTGGAAGAGACCTCCAGGGAAATCTCATTCAAATCACCCCCAAACAGATAGCCATCCAGCCTCCAAAGCCTCCAAAGGAGGAGCCTCCAGCACACTCCAAAGCAGAGAGTTCCAATGGTGAACAGCTCTCCATTGGAAGAGACCTCCAGGGAAATCTCATTCAAAGCACCCCGACAGATGGCCATCCAGCCTCCAAAGACGGAGCCTCCAGCACACTCCAAGGCAGAGAGTTCCAACGGTGAACAGCTCTCAGTTGGAAGAGACCTCCAGGGAAATCTCATTCGAAGCACCCCCGACAGATGACCATCCGGACTCTGTTTAAAAAGCCTCCAAAGAAGGAGCCTCCAGCACACTCTGAGGTAGAGAGTCCCAATGGTGAACAGCTCTCAGTTGGAAGAGACCTCCAGGGAAATCTCATTCAAAGACCCCTGACAGATGGCCATCCAGACTCTGTTTTAAAAGCCTCCAAAGAAGGAGCCTCCAGCACACTCCAAGGCAGAGAGTTCCACTGGTGAACAGCTCTCACAGAAAGTTCTTCCTAATGTACAGATGGAATCTCCTTTCTTGTAGTTTGAAGCCATTCTTCCATATTGTCCAAGGCAATATTAAATGTACAGCAGCGTGAACCCAGACCAGTAACCCAAAGGGATAAAAAAGACACACAGACCAATATTATCTCTTCCATACGAGGAAAATAATATGGTTGCACTATTTACAAGAACTTAAGTTTCCATGACACAAATAAACACATACACAATAGCCTTCATACTGGAGTTTTCTCACACGAGGCTTCTCTCACACAGAGGTTTACCTCAAACACTTCAGGACAACACTAGCTTTGGTCCACTGACTCTAACAGGCTTCGATCTACTCACTCCCCTCAGGACGACACTAGCTTTAGCCCACTGACTCTAACAGGCCTTACAACAAGCAAATACACAGCAGTCTTACACACAATGTAAGGGATCTTCAACAACAGCCTTCACATTGGGGCTTCCTCACACGAGGCTTCTCTCACACAGAGGTTTACCTCAGACACTTCAGGATGGCACTAGCTTTGACCCACTGATTCTCACAGGCTTCAGGCTACCCACCATCCTCAGGACGACACCAGCTTAAACAACGTGCAGTCATTGAATTCTTGACAGCAGAAGGTGTCACCTCAACAACTTTAAACTCACTCACCCAACGACACACAGTACTCATGTCAACACAATCACCATAAACGGTTCTGGCCCAACTTACATGTCCGAATGCATCTCCCCTTATGAACCATCTAGGACCTTAAGATCATCTGGGGAGGTCCTGCTCTCTTTACCGCCTTTGTCACAAGTACGTTCAGCAGAGATGAGAGACAGGGCCTTCTCGGCGGTGGCCCCTTGGCTGTGGAACGCCACCTCTCTTTTAATATTCTGGAAAAAAGTCAAGATGTGGCTTTATGAACAAGCGTTTCCAAATGCAAAGTAACTGACATAAGAAAATGGAACGACGACAATGAGACCAGACAATGTTTTTAACAAGGCGACACTATGAATTTATATTTTATTGGTATACCAGTCCTGCCATCTATTGAGGAGTTACGAAGGTGGAGGCATTACTTTTTCTGCTAAGGCTTCCCACCAAAATTGAGCTGTAGAGGAAAGTCTACTGAACAAGCCAGTACCTGCCGTATGCCAGTACTGCCATGTGTTAAGGAGTTACGAAGGTGGAGGCCTTACTTTTTGTGCTAAGGCTTCCTGCCAAAATGGAACTGTAGAGGAGAGTCTACGGAACAAACCAGTACCTGCCGCATACCAGTACTGCCGTCTGTTGAGGAGTTACGAAGGTGGAGGCATTACTTTTTCTACCAAGGCTTCCCGCCAAATAGAACTATAGGAGAGAGTCTACTGAACAAGCCAGTACTTGCTGCATATCAGTACTGCCATTTGTTGAGGAGTTACGAAGGTGGAGGCATTACTTTTCACTTTAACAACACAACCGTTCAATGCTAAGGCTTCCCACCAAAATGGCACTGTAGAGGAGAGTCTACCGAACAAGCCAGTACCTGTCGCATACCAGTACTGCCATTTGTTGAGGAGTTATAAGGTGGAGGCATTACTTTTTCTGCAAAAATGGAACTGTAGAGGAGAGTCTACTGAGCAAGCCAGTACCTGCCACATACCAGTCCTGCCATCTGTTGAGGAGTTACAAAGGTGGAGGCATTACTTTTTCTGCTGAGGCTTCCTGCCAGAATGGAGCTGTAGAAGAGAGTCTACTGAACAAGCCAGTACTTGCCACATACCAGTACTGCCATCTGTTGAGGAGTTACAAAGGTGGAGGCAATACCTTTTCTACCAAGGCTTCCTGCCAAAATGGAACTGTAGAGGAGAGTCTACTGAGTAAGCCAGTACCTTCCGCATACCAGTACTGCCATCTGTTGAGGAGTTACGAAGGTGGAGGCATTACTTTTTCTGCTGAGGGCTTCCTGCCAAAATGGAACTGTAGAGGAGAGTCTACTGAAGAAGCCAGTACCTGCTACATACCAGTTGAGGAGTTACAAAGATGGAGGCATTACTTTTCACTTTAACAACACAACCGTTCAATGCTAAGGCTTCCTGCCAAAATGGAACTGTAAGAGGAGAGTCTACTGAACAAGCCAGTACCTGCTACATACCAGTTGGGGAGTTACAAAGGTGGAGGCATTACTTTTCATTCAACCCTTGTAAGTAATCGAAAAAGGAGGCAGTCAGGACAGTTCTATGGACTCATCATGCCCTAACGGTGTTGTGTAAGAGCCAGCAGGCCATTAGGAATTGTGGGAGTTGAAGTCCAAAACAGATGGAGGGCCCAAGTTTGCTCATACCTGCCCTTACTGGTGCTGCCACCTCCAACGTGGTGCCCTCCAGACGTAGTTAGCGTGGTTTCAGCCATTTCCAGGCTGCAACTCGTCTTCAAAGCTGAAGGCGGCAGCAGAGTCTGGGACACAAGGTCTCCCAATTCCTTTTATGCCAGCTGTATAGTATTTAAAGGGCAAAGGAAGTCTTTGAGTCACCTGGCAAAAGCCCTTCACAATCACAGGTGAGAAAGATGCTTCTTGGCAGGTGGACCTCCATACTCATCTCTGCGGATGAGTGAGCTTTTCGCCCATCTCTGCCCTCAATGATTGGGGGGCCTTCCAGATCTGTGATTCTATAATTCTGTATTCCTTCCAATGCAGGAAGGGGTTGGACTGGATGGCCTTTGGGGTGCCTTCAAGGTCTATAATCCTTCCAATGCAAGAAGGGGTTGGACTGGATGACCTTGGGGTGCCTTCCAGGTCAATGATTCTTCCAATGGCAGAGCGGGGTTGGACTGGATGGCCTTTGGGGTGCCTTCCAGGTCAATGATTCTTCCAATGGCAGAGCGGGGTTGGACTGGATGGCCTTTGGGGTGCCTTCCAGGTCAATGATTCTTCCAATGGCAGAGCGGGGTTGGACTGGATGGCCTTTGGGGTGCCTTCCAGGTCAATGATTCTTCCAATGGCAGAGCGGGGTTGGACTGGATGGCCTTTGGGGTGCCTTCCAGGTCAATGATTCTTCCAATGGCAGAGCGGGGTTGGACTGGATGGCCTTTGGGGTGCCTTCCAGGTCAATGATTCTTCCAATGGCAGAGGGGGGGCTGGATGGGCTTTGGGGTCTCTTCCAATTCCATGTTTCTATCATTCTGTTCTACTTCCAATGGCAGAAAGGGTTGGACTGGGTGGTCTTCGGGGTCTCCTGCATTTCTCTAGGTCTTCCAAAGACAGAAGGGGTTGGACTGGATGACCCTTGGGGTGCCTTCCAATTCCATGATTCCATAATTCTGTATTCCTTCCAATGCAAGAAGGGGTTGGACTGGATGGCCTTTGGGGTGCCTTCCAGGTCTATGATTCTTCCAATGGCAGACAGGAGTAGGACTGGATGGATTTTGGGGTCTTCCCCAATTTCTATAGGTCTTCCAAAGGCAGAAGGGGTTGGACTAGATGACCCTTGGTGGGGGTCTCCTCCATTTCTAGGATTCTATAAATCTGTATTCCTTCCAAAGGCAGAAGGGGTTGGACTGGATGATCCTTGGTGTCTCCTGGATTTCTGAAGGTCTTCCAAAGGCAGGAGGGTTTGGACTTGATGACCCATGGCAAGCCTTCCAATTCTACGATCCTATAACTCTGTATTCCTTCCAATGGCAGAAGGGGTTGGACTGGATGACCCTTGGGGTCTCCCGCATTTCTGTAGATCTTCCAAAGGTAGAAGGGGTGGACTGGATGACCCTTGGGGTCTCTTCCAATTCCATGTTTCCATAATTCTGTATTCCTTCCAATGGCAGAAGGGGTTGGGCTGGATGGCCTTTGGGGTCTCTTCCAATCCTATAATTCTGTATTCCTTCCAGTGGAAGAATGGGTTGGACTGGATGGCCTTTGGGGTCTCCTGCATTTTATAGGCCTTTCAAAAGCAGAAGGGGTTGGACTAGATGACCCTTGGGGTGCCTTCAAGGTCTATGATCCTTCCAATGGCAGAAGGGGTTGGACTGGATGACCCTTGGGGTACCTTCAAGGTCTATAATCCTTCCAATGGCAGAAGGGGTTGGACTGGATGACCCTTGGTGTGCCTTCAAAGTCTATGATCCAAGGGCAGAACAGGTTGGACTGGATGGTCTTTGAGGTGCCTTCAAGGTCTATGATCCAAGGGCAGAAGGGGTTGGACTGGATGACCCTTGGGGTGCCTTCAAAGTCTATGATCCAAGGGCAGAAGAGGTTGGACTGGATGGCCTTTGAGGTGCCTTCAAGGTCTATGATCCTTCCAATGGCAGAAGGGGTTGGACTGGATGACCCTTGGGGTCTCCCGCATTTCTATAGATCTTCCAAAGGTAGAAGGGGTGGACTGGATGACCCTTGGGGTCTCTTCCAATTCCATGATTCCATAATTCTGTATTCCTTCCAATGGCAGAAGGGGTTGGGCTGGATGGCTTTTGGGGGTCTCTTCCAATCCTATAATTCTGTATTCCTTCCAGTGGAAGAATGGGTTGGACTGGATGGCCTTTGGGGTCTCCTGCATTTTTATAGGCCTTTCAAAAGCAGAAGGGGTTGGACTAGATGACCCTTGGGGTGCCTTCCAGATCTGTGATTCTATAATTCTGTATTCCTTCCAATGCAAGAAGGGGTTGGACTGGATGACCCTTGGGGTGCCTTCAAGGTCGTTGATCCTTCCAATGGCAGAAGGGGATGGACTGGATGACCCTTGGGGTGCCTTCAAGGTCGTTGATCCTTCCAATGGAAGAGGGGGTTGGACTGGATGACCCTTGGGGTGCCTTCAAGGTCTATGATCCCTCCAATGGCAGAAGGGGTTGGACTGGATGACCCTTGGGGTGCCTTCAAGGTCGTTGATCCTTCCAATGGCAGAAGGGGATGGACTGGATGACTCTTGGGGTGCCTTCAAGGTCTATGATCCTTCCAGTGGCAGAAGGGGTTGGACTGGATGACCCTTGGGGTGCCTTCAAGGTCTACGATCCTTCCAATGGCAGAAGGGGTTGGACTGGATGACCCTTGGGGTGTCTTCAAGGTCTATAATCCTTCCAATGGCAGAAGGGGTTGGACTGGATGACCCTTGGGGTGCCTTCAAGGTCTACGATCCTTCCAATAGAAGAAGGGGTTGGACTGGATGACCCTTGGGAGGATTATAGACCTTCCAAGGGCAGAAGGGGTTGGATTGGATGGCCTTTGGGGTGCCTTCAAAGTCTATAATCCAAGGGCAGAAGGGTTTGGACTGGATAGACCCTTGGGGTGCCTTCAAGGTCTATAATCCTTCCAATGGCAGAAGGGGATGGATTGGATGACCCTTGGGGTGCCTTCAAAGTCTATGATCCAAGGGCAGAAGAGGTTGGACTGGATGGCCTTTGAGGTGCCTTGAAGGGCTATGATCCAAGGGCAGAAGGGGTTGGACTAGATGACCCTTGGGGTGCCTTCAAGATGTATGATCCTTCCAATGGCAGAAGGGTTTGGACTGGATGACCCTTGGGAGGATCATAGACCTTCCAAGGGCAGAAGGGGTTGGACTGGATGACCCTTGGGGTGCCTTCAAGGTCTACGATACTTCCAATGGCAGAAGGGGTTGGACTGGATGACTCTTGGGGTGCCTTCAAGGTCTAGGATCTTTCCAATAGCCTTTGGGGTCACCTCTCATTTCACGATTCTATAATTCTGTATTCAGAAGGGGTTGGACTGGATGGCCTTTGGGGTCTCCTGCATTTGTCCAAGTCTTCCCAAGCCCCTCCTTCCCAGCTCCTTCACCCTTTCCTTGCTGGTCCAGCTCCGCCATGTGCCGCATCCTTCTCCCTCTCGCCTCCTTCCTCCCTTCTTTCCATCCTTCCTTCCATTCTTCCTTTGCTTCCAATCCCTCTCTCTCCTTCCAAGCCTGAGATCTGAGTGGTGATGGGTGAGGGCTCTCTCTGTTGTGTTGACCTCCCCATCCTCATCCTTCTCTGCCTTCCTCTTTCCCTTTAAGGAGGAAGAAGGCAGGGCGCTGCAAGGACATCCTCCTCCTCCTCCCCCTTCCTCACTTCTGGAAGGAGGAGAAGGAGGAGGAAGCTGAAGTTGTGTGTTTTTCCCCATCCCATTTGCCAGGAAACTTCTCTACTTTGAGTCCATCAAGTCCTGAAGTTCTGGAGAAGCACACCTGGGTGCAAGACGGGACGTCCAACTTGGATCTCCCCATGCTTCTTCTCTTCCAGATTCCAAAAAAAGTCCTTCTTGGCTTTGGAAAGAGGAGGTGACGCCTACCTACCCGCCTTCCTTCCTCCCTCCCTTCCTTCCTTTCTTTCTGATGAATCTCCAAAGGCTTGCCTGGAATGGTAAACAGAGAAGGCGAGAACATCCTCCATCTGGGAAGGTTTGAACGGGGCAGACCAGACGTGGAGTTGGGTTCTCCTTGGACGCCCCAACATCTGGACCCACCCCATGGTTGGATATTGAGGTCCAAGGGCGAGACGAGACTCAGCCCCACGGATGGGGAGCGGACTGTGCACCCGGAGGCAGAAGAGCCTCTGGCAGATGGGACTCTGCTTGGTGGCCCTGGCTTGCTTGGTCTCAGGAGGCTTCCTCTACAACCACTGCCAGCAGAAGATCAAGTTGGCCAAAGACTTGGCCCTGAAGTACAAGCAGCAACAGGAGGCCCTTTCGGCCCAACTGCAAGGTGAGCAAGGCCCTATCGGTTCAGCTACTTCTTGTTCAGCAGTGGAACTCTCTGCCCTGCCTTTTGGCCCAACTGCAAGGTGAGCAAGGCCCTCTCGGTTCAGCTACTTCTTGTTCAGCAGTGGAACTTTCTGCCCTGCCTTTCGGCCCAACTGCAAGGTGAGCAAGGCCCTCTCGTTTCAGCTACTTCTTGTTCAGCAGTGGAACTCTCTGCCCTGCCTTTCGGCCCAACTGCAAGGTGAGCAAGGCCCTCTCGGTTCAGCTACTTCTTGTTCAGCAGTGGAACTCTCTGCCCTGCCTTTCGGCCCAACTGCAAGGTGAGCAAGGCCCTCTCGGTTCAGCTACTTCTTGTTCAGCAGTGGAACTCTCTGCCCTGCCTTTCGGCCCAACTGCAAGGTGAGCAAGGCCCTCTCGGTTCAGCTACTTCTTGTTCAGCAGTGGAACTCTCTGCCCTGCCTTTCGGCCCAACTGCAAGGTGAGCAAAGCCCTCTCGGTTCATCTACTTCTTGTTCAGCAGTGGAACTCACTGCCCTGCCTTTCGGCCCAACTGCAAGGTGAGCAAGGCCCTCTCGGTTCAGCTACTTCTTGTTCAGCAGTGGAACTCTCTGCCCTGCCTTTCGGCCCAACTGCAAGGTGAGCAAGGCCCTCTCGGTTCAGCTACTTCTTGTTCAGCAGTGGAACTCTCTGCCCTGCCTTTTGGCCCAACTGCAAGGTGAGCAAGGCCCTCTCGGTTCAGCTACTTCTTGTTCAGCAGTGGAACTCTCTGCCCTGCCTTTCGGCCCAACTGCAAGGTGAGCAAGGCCCTCTCGGTTCAGCTACTTCTTGTTCAGCAGTGGAACTCTCTGCCCTGCCTTTTGGCCCAACTGCAAGGTGAGCAAGGCCCTCTCGGTTCAGCTACTTCTTGTTCAGCAGTGGAACTCTCTGCCCTGCCTTTTGGCCCAACTGCAAGGTGAGCAAGGCCCTCTCGGTTCAGCTACTTCTTGTTCAGCAGTGGAACTCTCTGCCCCAGAGTGTGGTGGTGGAACTCTCTGCCCCAGAGTGTGGTGGAGGCTCCTTCTTGACCATCTGTTTTTGATGCTTTGAATGCAATTTTCCTTCTTCTGGATGGCCCATGAGGTCTCTTCCAACTCTAGGATTCCATGATTCATCATCATCATCCTCATCCTCATCATCATCCTCCTCCTCATCATCATCCTCATCCTCATCATCCTTCTTTGGAAGCTTTTAAACAGAGGCTGGATGGCCATCTGTCAGGGGTGATTTGAATGCAATATTCCTGCTTCTTGGCAGAATGGGGTTGGACTGGATGATGGTCCATGAGGTCTCTTCCAACTCTATCATTCCATGATTCATCATCATCATCATCCTCATCATCATCCTTCTTTGGAAGCTTTGAAACAGAGGCTGGATGGCCATCTGTCAGGAGTGCTTTGATTGCAATATTCCTGCTTCTTGGCAGAATGGGGCTGGACTGGATGGCCCAGGAGGTCTCTTCCAACTATCATTCCATGATTCATCATCATCATCATCATCATCATCATCATCCGTCTTTGGAAGCTTTTAAGCAGAGGCTGGATGGCCATCTGTCAGGGTTGATTTAAATGCAATATTCTTGCTTCTTGGCCGAATGGGGTTGGACTGGATGATGGCCCAGGAGGTCTCTTCCCACTCTTTGATTCTATGATTCATCATCATCATCCTCATCATCCTTCTTTGGAAGCTTTTAAACAGAGGCTGGATGGCCATCTGTCAGGGGTGCTTTGAATGCAATATTCCTGCTTCTTGGCAGAATGGGGTTGGACTGGATGATGGCACAGGAGGTCTCTTCCATTTATGATTCCATGATTCATCATCATCATCATCATCATCATCCTTCTTTGGAAGCTTTTAACCAGAGGCTGGATGGCCATCTGTCAGGGGTGATTTAAATGCAATATTCCTGCTTCCTGGCAGAATGGGGTTGGATTGGATGGCCCAGAAGGTCTCTTCCAACTCTATCATTCCATGATTCATCATCATCATCATCATCATCCTTCTTTGGAAGCTTTTAAGCAGAGGCTGGATGGCCATCTGTCAGGGGTGATTTAAATGCAATATTCCTGCTTCTTGGCAGAATGGGGTTGGACTGGATGATGGCCCAGGAGGTCTCTTCCAACTCTAGGATTCTATGATTCTTTATTATTATTATTATTATTATTATTATTATTATTATTATGTGGGTGAACTACAACTCCCACCATGCCAGGTTCTATGATTCTTCATCGTTATGATTATTATTATGTGGGTAAACTACAACTCCCACCATGCCAGGTTCTATGATTCTTCATCGTTATGATTATTATTATGTGGGTGAACTACAACTCCCACCATGCCAGGTTCTATGATTCTTCATCATTATGATTATTATGATGTGGGTGAACTACAACTCCCACCATGCCAGGTTCTATGATTCTTCATCATTATGATTATTATGATGTGGGTGAACTACAACTCCCACCATGCCAGGTTCTATGATTCTTCATCATTATGATTATTATGATGTGGGTGAGCTACAACTCCCACCATGCCAGGTCAACCCCTGAAACTCCATCCATATTTAAAGTTTGTTATGTTGTGCAAGTTTGCTCACTGGTGGGGTTCGGTGTGCTCTTTGCCTATAGGGTAAACTACAACTCCCAACATGGTGAGTCAGTCCCCTCAAATCCCTCCAGTAGGTTGCGTTAGTCACGGGGTTTCTGTGTGCCAAGTTTGGTCCGGGTCCATCATTGTTGTAGGTTACAATTTCTCTGGTTGTGGGTAAACTATAATTTCCACCAAGGTGAGTTAGTCCCCTCAAATCCCTCCCATAGGTTGAGTTAGTCACGGGGGTTCTGTGTGCCAAATTTGGTCCGGGTCCATCATCAGTGAAGGTCACCATTTATCTGGTTGTGGGTGAACTACAACTCCCACCATGGTGAGTTAGTCCCCTCAAATCCCTCCTGTAAGTAGAGTTACTCATGTTGGTTCTGTTTGCCAAGTTTAGTCCGGGTCCATCATCAGTGAAGGTCACAATTTCTCTGGTTGTGGGTGAACTACAACTCCCATCATGGTGAGTTAG
The DNA here is from genome assembly GCF_037176765.1 of Anolis sagrei. Taxonomy (NCBI): domain Eukaryota; kingdom Metazoa; phylum Chordata; class Lepidosauria; order Squamata; family Anolidae; genus Anolis; species Anolis sagrei. Next base: position 1,955,027 of record NC_090033.1, read on the forward strand.
TCCCCTCAAATCCCTCCCGTAGGTTGAGTTAGTCACGGGGGTTCTGTGTACCAAATTTGGTCCGGGTCCATCATTGGTGAAGGTCACCATTTCTCTGGTTGTGGGTAAACTACAACTTCCACCAAGGTTAGTCCCCTCAAATCCCTCCAGTAAGTAGAGCTACTCATGTTGGTTGTGTTTTCCATGTTTGGACCAGGTCCATCATCGGTGAAGGTCACCGTTTCTCTGGTTGTGGGTGAACTACAACTCCCACCATGGTGAGTCAGTCCCCTCAAATCCCTCCATTAGGTTGAGTTAGTCACGGGGGTTCTGTGTACCAAATTTGGTGTGGGTCCATCATTGGTGAAGGTCACAATTTCCCTGTTTGTGGGTAAACTACAACTCCCATCATGGTGAGTTAGTCCGCTCAAATCCCTCCAGTAGGTTGAGTTAGTCACGGGGGTTCTGTGTACCAAATTTGGTGTGGGTCCATCATTGGTGAAGGTCACAATTTCTCTGGTTGTGGGTGAACTACAACTCCCATCATGGTGAGTTAGTCCCCTCAAATCCCTCCCGTAGGTTGAGTTAGTCACGGGTCCGGGTCCATAATTGATGGAGGTTACAATTTCTCTGGTTGTGGGCAAACTATAATTCCCACCATGGTGAGTAAGTCCCCTCAAATCCCTCCCGTAAGTGAAGGTACTGCGAGTCCCATCATCCATGGTTTATCCTCCTCCAAACTGCATCAGGATGTAGAGTGGGTCATGGGGTCCCATCATCCATGGTCTGCAATCCCTTGAACCACACCAGGTCATGGGGGCTCTTTCTGCCAAGTTTGGTCCTGATCTGTCATAATTTGGGGTTGCAGTGGTCTTAGGAAGTTAGTGAAGGTACTGCGAGTCCCATCATCCATAGTCCATCCTTCTCCAAACTGCATCAGGATGTAGAGTGGGTCATGGGGTCCCATCATCCATGGTCTGTAATCCTCCAAACGACACCAGTTCATGGGGACTCTTTCTGCCAAGTTTGGTCCTGATCCATCCTAATTTGGGGTCGCAGTGGTCTTAGGAAGTTAGTGAAGGTACTGCGAGTCCCATCATCCATGGTCCATCCTTCTCCAAACTGCATCAGGATGTAGAGTGGGTCATGAGTGCTCTGTTTGCAAAGTGTGGTCCTGGTCAGTGATTTGTCGGGGCCACAGTGTTCTGTGGGAAGTGAATCGGGTGAAGGTACTGCAAGTCCCATCGTCCATAGTGGTCCATTATGAAACAAAACATCTTATGAGGGTTGAATGAAAAGTAATGCCTCCACCTTCGTTACTTGGGTTTGGATGGGAATATTTACATAAATCAAACACAGAAATAATCCTTAGAATGTGCTCTTTAACAACCACTATCCACTTTTCCACATAATCACCAGACAATCGGATACTTTTCTGCCAATGATGAATGAAAAGTAATGCCTCCACCTTTGTTACTTGGGCTTGGATGGGAATATTTACATAAATCAAACACAGAAATAATCCTTAGAATGTGCTCTTTAACTCCCACTATTCACTTTCCCACATAATCACCAGACAATTGGATACTTTTCTGCCAATGTTGAATGAAAAGTAATGCCTTCACCTTCGCTACTTGGGTTTGGATGGGAATATATACATAAATCAAACACAGAACTAATCCTTAGAATGTGCTCTTTAACTCCCACTATTCACTTTCCCACATAATCACCAGACAATTGGATACTTTTCTGCCAATGATGAATGAAAAGTAATGCCTCCACCTTCATTACTTGGGTTTGGATGGGAATATTTACATAAATCAAACACAGAAATAATCCTTAGAATGTGCTCTTTAACAACCACTATCCACTTTCCCACATAACCACCAGACAATGGGATACATTTCTGCCAATGATGAATGAAAAGTAATGCCTCTGCCTTCGTTACTTGGGTTTGGATGGGAATATTTACATAAATCAAACACAGAAATAACCCTTAAAATGTGCTCTTTAACTCCCACTATTCACTCTTCCACATAATCACCAGACAATCGGATACTTTTCTGCCAACGATGAATGAAAAGTAATGCCTCCACCTTCATTACTTGGGCTTGGATGGGAATATTTTCATAAATCAAACACAGAAATAATCCTTCGAATGTGCTCTTTAACTCCCACTATTCACTCTTCCACATAATCACCAGACAATTGGATACTTTTCTGCCAATGTTGAATGAAAAGTAATGCCTTCACCTTCGCTACTTGGGTTTGGATGGGAATATATACATAAATCAAACACAGAACTAATCCTTAGAATGTGCTCTTTAACTCCCACTATTCACTTTCCCACATAATCACCAGACAATTGGATACTTTTCTGCCAATGATGAATGAAAAGTAATGCCTCCACCTTCATTACTTGGGTTTGGATGGGAATATTTACATAAATCAAACACAGAAATAATCCTTAGAATGTGCTCTTTAACAACCACTATCCACTTTCCCACATAACCACCAGACAATGGGATACATTTCTGCCAATGATGAATGAAAAGTAATGCCTCTGCCTTCGTTACTTGGGTTTGGATGGGAATATTTACATAAATCAAACACAGAAATAACCCTTAAAATGTGCTCTTTAACTCCCACTATTCACTCTTCCACATAATCACCAGACAATCGGATACTTTTCTGCCAACGATGAATGAAAAGTAATGCCTCCACCTTCATTACTTGGGCTTGGATGGGAATATTTTCATAAATCAAACACAGAAATAATCTTTAGAATATGCTCTTTAACCACCACTATTCGCTTTTCCACAAAACCACCAGACAATCGGATACTTTTCTGCCAACGATTAACAAGTTTTCTGAAGCCGTCACGGAAGAAGTCGACACTCTGTTTCCACAACAAGTTTCTCACAGTTCTCTCCTCCTGGGTACCCATCGTGCACAGATCTTCCAATAGCCAAGCAAAACAATAATGTGACCCACCCGTTCTTGTGAAATGCCGATTATGCTTGGAATTTCTCTCAGAGTGATACGACGATCGTCCTGAATCAATCTGTCAACCTTTTGATTGTGAAACTCGGTGGTTGCCGTCACAGGACGTCCAACTCTTTGTTGTCACGCAAGTCAGATGTTTCCACCTCAACTTCTTTAAACTTAGTCTCCCAACGACGCACAGTACTCACATCAACACAATCACCACAAACAGCTTGCATTCTCCAATGTATCTCCTTTGGGGTGACACCTTCTGCTGTCAAGGATTCAATGACTGCACTTTGCTTAAGTTGCATTGACCAACCGTCTGTGCAGGGTTTCATACTTTTCACTTTAACAACACAACAACTCAATGCTAAGGCTTCCCACCAAAAAGGAACTGTAGAGGAGAGTCTACTGAGCAAGCCAGTACCTGCCGCATACAAGTACTGCCATCTGTTGAGGAGTTACAAAGGTGGAGGCATTACTTTTCAGTTTAATAACACAACCGTTCAATGCTAAGGCTTCCTGCCAAAATGGAACAGTAGAGGAGAGTCTGCTGAACAAGCCAGTACTTGCCGCATACCAGTACTGCCGTCTGTTGAGGAGTTACGAAGGGGGAGGCATTACTTTTCACTTTAACAACACAACCGTTCAATGCTAAGGCTTCTAACCGAAATGGAACTGTAGAGGAGAGTCTACTGCACAAGCCAGTACCTGCCGCATACCAGTACCGCCATCTGTTGAGGAATTACGAATGGGGAGTCATTACTTTTCACTTTAACAACACAACCGTCCAATGCTAAGGCTTCCTGCCAAAAGGGAACTGTAGAGGAGAGTCTACTGAACAAGCCAGTACCTGCCGCATACCAGTACTGCCATCTGTGAAGGAGTTACGAAGGTGGAGACATTACTTTTCACTTTAACAACACAACCGTTCAATGCTGAGGCTTCCCGTCAAAAATGAAGTGTAGAGGAGAGTCTACTGAACAAGCCAGTACCTGCCGCATACCAGTAAGGCCATCTGTTGAGGAGTCACAAAGGTGGAGGCATTACTTTTCACTTTAACAACACAACCGCTCAATGCTAAGGCTTCCTGCCCAAATGGAACTGTAGAGGAGCGTCTACTGAACAAGCCAGTACCTGCTGCATACCAATTCTGGCAACTGTTGAGGAGTTATGAAGGTGGAGGCATTACTTTTCACTTTAACAACACAACCGCTCAATGCTAAGGCTTCCTGCCCAAATGGAACTGTAGAGGAGAGTCTACTGAACAAGCCAGTACCTGCCGCATACCAGTACTGCCATCTGTTGAGGAGTCACAAAGGTGGAGGCATTACTTTTCACTTTAACAACACAACCGCTCAATGCTAAGGCTTCACGACAAAATGGAACTGTAGAGGAGAGTCTACTGAACAAGCCAGTACATTCCAGATACCAGTACTACCATCTGTTGATGAGTTATGAAGGTGGAGGCAGTAATTTATATTATTGTCTGACAGTCTTTGAAGGGCTTGGTTTCACCTCTGGCACTGTAGAGAGAGCTCTGTCTCGAGCTACATACCAGCGTCTCTTCAAACCCAACGTGACAGGATATGACATTTATCCCGATATGCGGCATGCAATTTAAGCCCGACATATGGTCCGCATGATGCTTCCAGATGCCCTTGACTCCTTCAAATCTTCGATTGTGGAACGATCAGCCTCAGAAGGCGGCAAAGGCAAAATGTATTCGAGAAAACACTGTCATGAGTTCATTTAAGGCAGTGCTTCTCAACCTGGGGGTCGGGACCCCTGGGGTGGGGTTGCGAGCCAATTTCGGAGGGGTCACCAAAGACCATATTTTTGGTGATCTGATGGTCCAGAGATCACTTTGGTTTTCTCGGTGTTCAATGAGAGGCCAAGCTGTTTAGAGTGGATTGGAGGTCTTCTGAATGCGCACAGATTATGTTATCATCAGCATATTGGAGTTCTATAACAGACATTGTTGTGACCTTGGTGTTAGCTTTCAGTTTGCTGAAAGGCTGAGCTTTTCATATGCTTCTGCAAAGGCATTTAGAGTAGCTTGTAGGTCTTCTTCTGAATGCTTACATACGTTATCATCAGCATATTGGAGGTCTATAACAGATGTTGTTGTGACCTTGGTGTTGGCTTTCAGTTTGCTGAAAGGCTGAGCTTCTCATATGCTTCTGCAAAGGCATTTAGAGTAGCTTGCAGGTCTTCTTCTGAATGTGTACATACGTTATCATCAGCATATTGGAGTACTATAACAGACATTGTTGTGACCTTGGTGTTGGCTTTCAGTCTGCTGAAAGGCCAAGTTTCTCATATGCGTCTGCAAAGGCGTTTAGAGTAGCTTGTAGGCACATACGTTATCATCAGCATATTGGAGGTCTATAACAGACATTGTTGTGACCTTGGTGTTGGCTTTCAGTTTGCTGAAAGGCTGAGCTTCTCATATGCTTCTGCAAAGGCATTTAGAGTGGCTTGTAGGTCTTCTGAATACGCACATATGACGTTATCATCAGCATATTGGAGTTCTATAACAGATGTTGTTGTTACCTTGGTTTTGGCTTTCAGTTTGCCGAAAGGCTGAGCTTCTCGTATGCTTCTGCAGAGGCATTTAGAGTAGCTTGTAGGTCTTCTGAATACGCACATATGACGTTATCATCAGCATATTGGAGTTCTATAACAGACATTGTTGTGACCTTCGTGTTGGCTTTCAGTTTGCTGAAAGGTTGAGCTTCTCATATACTTCAAAGGCATTTAGAGTAGCTTATAGGTTTTCTTCTGAATATGCACATACCTTATCATCAGCATATTGGAGTTCTATAACGGATGTCGTTGTGACCTTGGTTTTGGCTTTCGGGCTGCTGAAAGGCCGAACTTCTTGTATACTTCAAAGGCATTTAGAGTAGCTTGTAGATCTTCTTCTGAATGCTTACATACGTTATCATCAGCATATTGGAGGTTTATAACAGACATTGTTGTGACCTTGGTTTTGGCTTTCAGTTTGCTGAAAGGCTGAGCTTCTCGTATGCTTCTGCAAAGGCGTTTAGAGTAGCTTGTAGGTCTTCTTCTAAATATGCACATATGACGTTATTATCAGCATATTGGAGTTCTATAACGGATGTTGTTGTGACCTTGGTTTGGGCTTTCAGTTTGCTGAAAGGCTGAGCTTCTCGTATGTTTCTGCAAAGGCATTTAGAGTAGCTTGTAGGTTTTCTGAATGCGCACATATGACATTATCATCAGCATATTGGAGTTCTATAACAGATGTTGTTGTGACCTTGGTTTGGGCTTTCAGTCTGCTGAAAGACCAAGGTTCTTGTATGCTTCTGCAAAGGTGCTTAGAGTGGCTTGTAGGTCTTGTTCTGAATGTGCACATACCACATTATCATCAGCATATTGGAGTTCTATAACGGATGTTGTTGTGACCTTGGTTTGGGCTTTCAGTTTGCTGAAAGGCTGAGCTTCTCATATGCTTTTGCAAAGGCATTTAGAGTAGCTTGTAGGTCTTCTTCTGAATATGCACATACGACGTTATCATCAGCATATTGGAGGTCTATAACAGATGTTGTTGTGACCTTGGTTTTGGCTTTCAGTTTGCCGAAAGACCAAGGTTCTTGTATGCTTCTGCAAAGGTGCTTAGGGTGGCTTGTAGGTCTTGTTCTGAATGTGCACATACCACGTTATCATCAGCATATTGGAGGTCTATAACAGATGTTGTTGTTACCTTGGTTTGGGCTTTCAGTTTGCCGAAAGGCTGAGCTTCTCATATACTTCAAAGGCATTTAGAGTAGCTTATAGGTTTTCTTCTGAATATGCACATACGTTATCATCAGCATATTGGAGTTCTATAACAGACATTGTTATGACCTTGGTTTTGGCTTTCAGTCTGCTGAAAGACCAAGGTTCTTGTATGCTTCTGCAAAGGTGCTTAGAGTAGCTTGTAGGTCTTCTGAATGCGCACATATGATGTTATCATCAGCATATTGGAGTTCTGTAACAGATGTTGTGACAGTCTGCTGAAAGGCTGAGCTTCTCATATACTTCAAAGGCATTTAGAGTAGCTTATAGGTGTTCTTCTGAATATGCACATACGTTATCATCAGCATATTGGAGTTCTATAACAGACATTGTTGTGACCTTGGTTTTGGCTTTCAGTCTGCTGAAAGACCAAGTTTCTTGTATGCTTCTGCAAAGGTGCTTAGAGTGGCTTGTAGGTCTTGTTCTGAATGTGCACATACCACGTTATCATCAGCATATTGGAGTTCTATAACAGATGTTGTTGTGACCTTGATTTTTGGCTTTCAGTCTGCTGAAAGGCCGAGCTTCTCATATACTTCAAAGGCATTTAGAATAGCTTATAGGTGCTGAATAGCCGAGCTTCTTGTATGCGTTTTCAAAGGCGTTTAGAGTGGCTTGTCGGTCTTTGTCTGAATGCGCACGTACAACGTTATCATCAGCATATTAGATTTCTATAAGAGATGTTGTTCCAGCAGAAAACATTGGATTTTATTCAGGTGTGTGGAAGGGGCTTAAGATATCTTTCAACAGGTTGGATGGGCTTTATTTGTATCATCATCAATAATTTTATTTAGTGATGTTTACTATTGGTGAAATACCAATGTTCAGTCTTCGATGTTGTTGTGACCTCTCTGCGTGTCCTTCTCAAAGCTGACGGGGAAGCCATTGTTCGACAACGCAATCTTGAAAGGCTGGCCCGGGGCGTTCTTCACTCAGACGTGAGGAACGTCTTCCTCTTCCTCGGTCTGAGCCAAAAGGAGCACAATAGCTGGCGTCCAAGTGCAGCTTTTAGATGTTTAGTTTGACTCTCGTTCAGCGAGAGAGAGGCCTTGAAGAATGTTCTTGCCCTTAGGCACTTATGCATTACGATAGCGCATGGGGAACGAGCATGGCCGGAATCACTGGGTTGTTGGAGGTTTTTTCGGGCTATCTGGCCATGTTCTAGAGGCATTCTCTCCTGACATTTCGCCTGCATCTAGCAAGCATCCTCATGAGACCGAACTACAAATCCCAGTAACTACAACTCCCAAATGACATGGCCTATTTCCCCCAAACTCCATCTGTGTTCATATTGGGGCATATGGAATAGTCATGCCAAGTTTGGTCCAGATCCATCATGGTTTGAGTCCACAGTGCTCTCTGGATGGAGGTGAACTACAACTCCCAAACTCAAGGTCAATGCCCACCAGTCCCTTCCAGTGTTTTCCATTCGTCATGGAGCACAAGTTTGGTTCAAATCCATCGAATCCACCATTGCATGAGTCCATAGTGCTCTCTGGATATAGGTGAACTACAACTCCCAAACTCAAGGTCAATGCCCACCAGTCCCTTCCAGTGTTTTCCATTCGTCATGGAGCACAAGTTTGGTTCAAATCCATCGAATCCACCATTGCATGAGTCCATAGTGCTCTCTGGATATAGGTGAACTACAACTCCCAAACTCAAGATCAATGCCCACAAAACCCTTCTAGTGTTTTCTGTTGGCCATGGGAATTTTGAGTGCCACGTTTGGTTCAATTCCATCATTGGTGGAATTCAGAATGCTCTTTGATTGTAGGTGAACTATAAATCCCAGCAACTACAACTCCCAAATTTTGAGGCCTATATTCCCCCCCAAACTCCATCTGTGTTCATATTTGGGCATATGGAATATTTGTGCCAAGTGTGGTCCAGATCCATCATGGTTTGAGTCCACAGTGCTCTCTGGGTGGAGGTGGACTACAATTCCCAAACTCAAGGTCAATGCCACTAAACCGTTCCAGTATTTTTTTTTTTGGTCATGAGAGTTCTGTGTGCCAAGTTTGGTTCAATTCTAACATTGGTGGGGTTCAGAATGCTCTTTGATTGTAGGTGAACTATAAATCCCAGCAACTACAACTCCCAAATTTTGAGGCATATTTCCCCAAAACTCCACCAGTGTTCACATTTGGGTATATGGAATATTTGTGCCAAGTGTGGTCCAGATCCATCATGGTTTGAGTCCACAGTGCTCTCTGGATGGAGGTGGACTACAATTCCCAAACTCAAGGTCAATGCCCACCAAAACCTTCCAGTATTTTCTCTTAGTCATGGGAGTTCTGTGTCCAAAGTTTGGTTCAATTTCATCATTGGTGGAGTTCAGAATGCGCTTTGATTTTAGGTGAACTATCAATCTCAGTAACTACAACTCCCAAATTTTGAGGCCTATTTCCCCCCAAACTCCATCTGTGTTCATATTTGAACATATGGAATATTTGTGCCAAGTGTGGTCCAGATCCATCATGGTTTGAGTCCACAGTGCTCTCTGGGTGGAGGTGGACTACAACTCCCAAACTCAAGGTCAATGCCCACCAAACCCTTCTAGTGTTTTCTGTTAGTCATGATAGTCCTGTGTGCCACGTTTGGTTCAATCCTAACATTGGTGGAGTTGAGAATGCTTTTTGATTGTAGGTGAACTATAAATCCCAGCAACTACAACTCCCAAATTTTGAGGCATATTTCCCCAAAACTCCACCAGTGTTCACATTTGGGTATATGGAATATTTGTGCCAAGTGTGGTCCAGATCCATCATGGTTTGAATCCACAGTGCTCTCTGGGTGTAGGTGAACTACAATTCCCAAACTCAAGGTCAATTCCACTAAACCGTTCCAGTATTTTTTGTTGGTCATGGGAGTTCTGTGTGCCAAGTTTGGTTCAATTCTAACATTGGTGGAGTTCAGAATGCTCTTTGATCGTAGGTGAACTATAAATCCCAGCAACTACAACTCCCAAATGACAAAATCATATTTTTTTTGAGTGAAGGACGTACATTGGGTTGTTAGGTGTCTTGTGTCCAAATTTGGTGTCCATTCGTCCAGTGGTTTTTGAGTTCTGTTAATCCCACAAACGAACATGACATTTTTATTTATATAGATGGAAAACACAACGTAAAGGTGAAACTGGTGCAAAATACAAGGAAGTAAACAAACTTGCTCTGGTCACAGAACCCAAGTTTCCTTGGCACAGAAGTTGGAGGATTCATCCCTTGTGAAAGCAGGATCTTAGCGCTGAATTTTTCTTTCCTCCCTTTCTAAATTCCTCTTTTCCTGCAGTTGTTTATGAACACAGATCCCGCCTAGAACGATCCTTGCAGAAGGAGCGAGGAGAACACAAGAAGACCAAAGAAGGTGAGTTGACCAACCCAAAGCATTTCCCCAAATTCCACCAATGTTCACATTTGGGCATAATTGAGTATTTGTGCCAAGTTGGGTCCAGATCCATCATTGTTTGAGTCCACAGTGCTCTCTGGATTTAGGTGAACTACAACTCCCAAACTCAAGGTCAATGCCCACTAAGCCCTTCCAGTATTTTCTGTTGGTCATGGGAGTTCTGTGTGCCAAGTTTGGTTGAATTCCATCATTGGTGGAGTTCAGAATACTCTTTGATTGTAGGTGAACTATAAATCCCAGAAAGTTACAACTCTCAAATGTCAAGGTCTATTTTCCCCAAACTCCACCAGTGTTCACATCTGGGCATATTGAGCATTTGTGCCGAGTTTGGTCCAGATCCATCATTGTTTGAGTCCACAGTGCTCTCTGGATGTAGGTGAACTATAACTCCCAAACTCAAGGTCAATGCCCACCAAACCGTTCCAGTATTTTTTGTTGGTCATGGGAGTTCTGTATCCCAAGTTTGGTTCAATTCCATCATTGGTGGGGTTCAGAATGCTTGTTGATTGTGGGTGAACTCTAGATCCCAGCAACTACAACTCCCAAATGACAAAATCAATCTCTCCCAGGCTCACCAGTATTCAAATCTGGATTCATGACAGTGAGTCCCTTCAAGGCTTGGGGTTCTGTGTGGGAAGTTTTGCCCAATTCCATCATTGGTGGAGTTCAGAATGCTCTTTGATTGTAGGTGAACTATAAATCCCAGCAACTAAAACTCCCAAATGTCAATGTCTATTTCCCCCAAACTCCACCAGTGTTCACATTTGGGCATATTGAGTATTCGTGCCAAGTTTGGTCCAGATCCATCATTGTTTGAGTCCACACTCCTCTCTGGATGTAGGTGAACTATAACTCCCAAACTCAAGGTCAATGCCCACCAAACCGTTCCAGTATTTTTTGTTGGTCATGGGAGTTCTGTGTCCCAAGTTTGGTTCAATTCCATCGTTGGTTGAGTTCAGCATGCTCTTTGATTGTAGGTGAACTATAAATCCCAGTAACGACAACTCCCAAATGTCAAGTTGTATTTTCCCCAAACTCCACCAGTGTTCACATTTGGGCATATTGACTATCTGTGCCAAGTTTGGTCCAGATCCATCATTGTATGAGTCCACAGTGCTCTCTGGATGTAGGTGAACTATAACTCCCAAACTCAACGTCAATGCCCACCAAACCGTTCCAGTATTTTTTTGTTGGTCATGGGAGTTCTGTTTGCCAAATTTGGTTCAATTCCATCGTTGGTGAAATTCAGATTGCTCTTTGATTGTAGGTGAACTATAAATCCCAGCAACTAAAACTCCCAAATGTCAAGGTCTGTTTCCCCCAAACTCCACCAGTGTTCACATTTGGGCATATTGAGTATTCGTGCCAAGTTTGGTCCAGATCCATCATTGTTTGAGTCTGCAGTGCTCTCTTGATGTAGGTGAACTACAACTCCCAAACTCAAGGTCAATGCCCACCAAACCGCTCCTGTATTTTTTGTTGGTCATGGGAGTTCTGTTTGCCAAGTTTGGTTCAATTCCATCGTTGGTGAAATTCAGATTGCTCTTTGATTGTAGGTGAACTATAAATCCCAGCAAGTACAACACCCAATTGTCCAGGTCTATTTCCCCCAAACTCCACCAGTGTTCACATTTGGGCATATTGAGTATTTGTGCCAAGTTTGGTCCAGATCCATCATTGTTTGAGTCCACAGTGCTCTCTGGATGGAGGTGAACTACAACTCCCAAACTCCCTTCTCTTTTTCCCCCTTTTAGACTTCCTAGTGTACAAGTTGGAAGCACAGGAAGCCCTGAATAAAGAAAAGGTGGGTAGAACTAGTTTCGTGTGGAAGTATGCATCAGGTTAACTTCTGTCAATATCCTGGGACTTCTAGTTTTGTGAGGCTTGGCACTCTTTAGCAGAGAAACTAAATGCCTTGTAAAACTACAATTTCCAGGATTCCATAGCATTAAGAAACGGAAGTTTAAATGGCATCAAAGTGCGTAAACTACAACTCCCATCATGCCAGGTTAACCCTGAGAAATATATTAAATACTAGCTTGGGTACCCGGCATTACCCGGGCTATTTCAAAAAGTCCAAAATGCATAAATTGGTGGGTGAACTACAACTCACCTCATGCCAAGTTAACCCTGAGAAACTCCATCAGTACTTAAAGTTTGTTATGTTGGGCAAGTTTGTTCCAGATGTATCATCGGTGGGGTTTAGTGTGCTCTCTTGCTGTAGGGTAAACTATAATTCCCACTATGGTGAGTTAGTGGGAATTGTAGTTTACCCTACAGCAAACCCCTCCAGTAGGTTGAGTTAGTCATGGGGGTTCTGTATGCCAAATTTGGTCCAGGTCATCATTGTTTAAGTCCACAGTGCTCTCTGGATGTAGGTGAACTACAACTCCCAAAACTCAAAGTCAATTCCCAGCAAACCCTAATGGTCATGTCATGGGAGTTCCGTGTGTCAGGTTTGGTTCAATTCCATTGTTGGTGGAGTTCAGAATGCTCTGTGATTGTAGGTGAACTATAAATCCCAGCAACTACAACTCCCAAATGTCAAGGTCTATTTCCCCCAAAATCTGGTGTTCACATTTGGGTACACGTGCCAACTCTGATCCAGATCCATAATTGTTTGAGTCCACGGTGCTCTCTGGATGTAGGTGAACTACAGCTCCCAAACTCAAGGTCTATGTCCACCAAACTCTTCCAGTATTTTTGTGTTGGTCGTGAGGGTTCTGTGTGCCAAGTTTGGTTCAATTCCATCTTTGGTGGAGTTCAGAGTGCTCATTGATTGCAGGTGAACTATACATCCCAATAGCTACAACTCCAAAATGTCCAGGCTGATTCCCCTCATAACCCACCAGTATTCAAATTTGGGCATATCGGGTATGCATGCCAAGTTTGGTCCAGTTCCATCATTGTTTGGGTCCATAGTGCACTCTGGATGTAGGTGAACTACAACTCCCCCAAATCAAGGTGAATTTTCCCCAAAGACCTCCAGTATTTTTGTCTTGGTCATGGGGGTTCTGTGTGCCGAGTTAGTTCCAGGTCCATCATTGGTGGTGTTCAGAGTGCAGTTCTTAGATTGCAGGTGAACTATACATCCCAGTACTTGCAACTCCTATAAATCATGGTAAATTCTCCCCAAACCTCTCCAGTATGTTGAGTTGCTGATCAAGTCTTCTCTTTGTTGTGTGCCATAGAACAGAACATGGAAGGGTTAAGAGAGAGGCAGTGGGAGGGGTTATGCAAATTCCACACCAATGGAGAAATTAAGGAACACTGGGATGCCTGTGGTGGAGGAAACACATACAATCTAGGATGAAATTGTCTTCAGATGAAGGCATTACTTGGGTGCTGGGCAGGGTGTTTATTTTATAATACTGTTACCAATTTTTTTCATTTTTAGCAAGATTCCATGAATAGATACGGCGCATTGAGCTCCCAGCATAAGATCCTGAAGGTAAATTCATATTCTCCTTTTTTTGAAATCTAATTGAAATCTAAGCCTGATGGTGTGAGTGGTCCAGCATTTCCATGCTCTCAAATAATATGCTGTGTCCAGGTTGGACCATTCTCACAACCGCCGTGTCAGTCTACGCAGAGAAGCCACTGAAATCCACAAGAAGCATGTGGACAATCTCAACATGAAAATGTAAACAATACGCCTCCCAGTATTAAAAAAAAACAACTCTAAAATCAGGACATTAAATAAAGAGGAACATTAAAAAAGACAGGAGTCAATACAATACAATTCTTTATTGATTAGTCAATTTTGACCATATCAAAACATACAAAACATACACATACAGTAAAACCATATATGAATACGAGGCATCATGGCCTACTGGCCTGTCAACCCACTCCTAAATAATTGAGCAACTACGAGATAAAAAGGTTAAAAGATTAAAATTGTTTAATTCCTTAAAATAGGGTTAGAGTGGGGGGCATGGGTAGGTAAAACTAGTGGCGTGTCCATATTAAGTTTTTAAGTTTGAGTTTTGCTGATGGCAGCAAGGTCGCCTCTCTCTGCTTCCATCTTCTCACGGATGGCCAGCGCTTTTTGGATAAAAAGGGTCAATTTTAAAATAGAGTTTTTATCTGAACCCTGAAGAAGGATGTGCAATTTCTCCTTATTCTCTGAATAAGTATGGTTCTCCAGCAGAGGCTCTAGATAGCAAGACCGGATCCTGTTGTAGTAGGGACATTTTAAGAAAAAATGTTCTGAGTCCTCCACTTCTGCAATCAGGGCCAGCTAACACTTCCCAATAAACGATTCCCCCAGGCAGGAAGCACGCAGACCTTGAAGCTGTCTGTAGACAGTCCACGTTTCACTTGAGTGTAACGTCTGTAGACAGTCCACATTTCACTTGAGTGTAATGTCTGTAGACAGTCCACGTTTCACTTGAGTGTAATGTCTGTAGACAGTCCTCATTTCACTTGAGGGTAACGTCTGTAGACAGTCCACGTTTCACTTGAGTGTAACATCTGTAGACAGTCCACGTTTCACTTGAGTGTAACGTCTGTAGACAGTCCACATTTCACTTGAGTGTAACACCTGTAGACAGTCCACATTTCACTTGAGTGTGACGTCTGTAGACAGTCCACATTTCACTTGAGTGTGACGTCTGTAGGCAGTCCACCTTTCACTTGAGTGTGACGTCTGTAGACAGTCCACGTTTCACTTGAGTGTGACGTCTGTACACTCACGTTTCACTTGAGTGTAATGTCTGTAGACAGTCCTCGTTTCACTTGAGTGTAATGTCTGTAGACAGTCCACGTTTCACTTGAGTGTGACGTCTGTAGACAGTCCACGTTTCACTTGAGTGTGACGTCTGTAGACAGTCCACGTTTCACTTGAGTGTGACGTCTGTAGACAGTCCACGTTTCACTTGAGTGTGACGTCTGTAGACAGTCCACGTTTCACTTGAGTGTGACGTCTGTAGACAGTCCACATTTCACTTGAGTGTGATGTCTGTAGACAGTCCACATTTCACTTGAGTGTGACGTCTGTAGACAGTCCACGTTTCACTTGAGTGTGACGTCTGTAGACAGTCCTCGTTTCACTTGAGTGTGACGTCTGTAGGCAGTCCACGTTTCACTTGAGTGTGACGTCTGTAGACAGTCCACGTTTCACTTGAGTGTGACGTCTGTAGACAGTCCACGTTTCACTTGAGTGTGACGTCTGTAGACAGTCCACGTTTCACTTGAGTGTGACGTCTGTAGACAGTCCACGTTTCACTTGAGTGTAATTGTAGACAGTCCACGTTTCACTTGAGTGTGACGTCTGTAGGCAGTCCACGTTTCACTTGAGTGTGATGTCTGTAGACAGTCCACGTTTCACTTGAGTGTGATGTCTGTAGACAGTCCACGTTTCACTTGAGTGTAACGTCTGTAGACAGTCCACATTTCACTTGAGTGTGACGTCTGTAGACAGTCCACGTTTCACTTGAGTGTGACGTCTGCAGACAGTCCACGTTTCACTTGAGTGTGACGTCTGTAGACAGTCCACGTTTCACTTGAGTGTGACGTCTGTAGACAGTCCACGTTTCACTTGAGTGTAATGTCTGTAGACAGTCCACGTTTCACTTGATTGTGACGTCTGTAGACAGTCCACATCTCGCAGGTGTATAGCAGGGTTGGGAGGACAATAGCTTTATAAACAAGCACCTTGGTATCCCTACGGATGTCCTGGTCCTCAAACACTCTCTGCTTCATTTGGAAAAATGCTGCACTCGCAGAGCTCAGGCGGTGTTCTATTTCAGTGTCAGTGTTGACTATGGTGGAGGGGTGGCCAAGGGAGCGGAAATGGTCCACATTTTCTAATATGACACCATTAAGCTGTATTTCTGGCATTGGAGAGGGATTGGCCGGTGACTGCTGGAGGAGCACTTGGGTTTTCTCGATGTTTAATGACAGTCTGAGCTTCTCGTATGCTTCTGCAAAGGTGTTTAGAGTCGCTTCTGAATGTGCACAGATGATGTTGTCATCAGCATATTTGAGTTCTATAACAGATGTTGTTGTGACCTTGGCTTTCAGTCTGCTGAGGTCCCATGATATCCACTCTGGTGGGAAGCTTGAAGTATCATAGCAATGAAGATGGAGAATAAAGTTGGGGCAATAACACATCATTCCTGTTTGACACGTGATTCCACCTTAAATGGGTCACTTTGGGAGCCATCGCTGTCCAAGACTGTTGCCATCATGTCATCGTGGAGGAGCCGCAGGATGCTCACTAATGTGTTAATACCAGGCTGATAGCCCCAATAGCCCCACCGCCTTCATCTAGATCTCTACAACTAAGAGGAGATCTTGTCACATCCCGTCTAGACTACTGCAACGCACTCTACGTGGGGTTGCCCTTGAAGACTGTTCGGAAACTCCAACTGGTCCAACGAGAGGCAGCCAGACTGCTCACTGGAGCAACATACAGGGAACACACCACCCCCCTGTTATGTCAGCTCCACTGGCTGCCGATTCAGTTCCGAGCACAATTCAAGGTGCTGGTTTTGACCTACAAAACCCTTTACGGTTCTGTCCGAACGTATCTCCCTCTACGTCCCACCTCGGAGTTTGAGATCATCTGGGGAGGCCCTGCTCACGACCCCACCGCTACCACAAGTGAGGCTGGTGGGGACGAGGAGCAGGGCCTTCTCAGTGGTGGCCCCTCACCTGTGGAACTCACTCCCGGGGGAAATCAGGGCTTCAACTTCCCTCCTTGCCTTCAGGAGGAAGGTAAAGACGTGGCTCTGGGACCAGGCCTTTGGGCACCCTGACAATTAGACACGGAACCAGAATGATAGGACCAACAATGTGCGGAAAGTAGAACCTAACTATGAGTCGGTTAAACGCTGACCAGCAATGAGGTTTGTATTGCTTTTATTGTTTTAATTGTTTTTTTATGGGTTTTATGCCTATTCCTGCCGATAATATTGATTGTTTACGTTAATTGTTATCAGTGTTATAATTATTGTTGTTATTAATGTTATGGGTTTTTTTTGATGTTATGTTTTTTTGTAATACAGGCATCGAATTGTGCCTCGTTTGTGTAAGCCGCCCTGAGTCCCCCCGGGTGAGAAGGGCGGGGTAGAAGCAACCGTAATAAATAAATAATAAATAATAGAACTTGGAAATGAAATGAGACTGGGAATTGCCACCAACTCCTGGTCATGACTTGCTTGCAGATGCGCCCTCGTTGATTCATTTTTCGTTTCCCCCCGATCAGAACCAGCATGACGAAGTCAAGAAACAACTGATTGATTTGCAGCTGCAGCACAACGGGCTGAAACTGGAGCACCGCAAAATCGTGGAGACCCACAACCAAAAATATGCCCAGCTGCAGCGGGAGAAGGAGAGCGAGGTCTCGGCTTTGCAGGGTAATCCTAGGGTCAAGAGCAAGTTTCTCATTTACTCTGAATGTCTGTATAGGAACGTTGTACCTTTCCGTTAATCCAGCATTTCTCCCAGGGGGTCGGGACCCATGGAGGGGGGTCGTGAGGGGCCACCAAACACCATAGAATCATAGAATCATAGAATCAAAGAGTTGGAAGAGACCTCATGGGCCATCCAGTCCAACCCCATTCTGCCAAGAAGCAGGAATATTGCATTCAAATCACCCCTGACAGATGGCCATCCAGCCCCTGTTTAAAAGCTTCCAAAGAAGGAGCCTCCACCACACTCCTTCCGGGGCAGAGAGTTCCACTGCTGAACGGCTCTCACAGTCAGGAAGTTCTTCCTCATGTTCAGATGGAACCTCCTCTCTTGTAGTTTGAAGCCATTGTTCCATTGCGTCCTAGTCTCCAGGGAAACAGAAAGGAAGCTTGCTCCCTCCTCCTCCCTGTGGCTTCCTCTCACATATTTATACATGGCTATCATGTCTCCTCTCAGCCTTCTCTTCTTCAGGCTAAACATGCCCAGCTCCTTAAGCCGCTCCTCATAGGGCTTGTTCTTCAGACCCTTGTTCTGCTCCCTCCTCCCTGTGGCTTCCTCTCACATATTTATACATGGCTATCATATCTCCTCTCAGCCTTCTCTTCTTCAGGCTAAACATACCCAGTTCCTTAAGCCGCTCCTCATAGGGCTTGTTCTCCAGACCCTTGATCATTTTAGTAGACACGAATCACATATTTGTGATGGTCTTAGGAACCCCTTGGGCAGAGAAGGCTGAAGATCTCCCCTCCTGTCCTCTTCCTTTTTGGAAACAGTCGGCAAACCCTCCTGCCAAAAGTCCTGTGATTGGCCGGGAGGGGAGAGCAGGCGTGCTCGGCGCATGGCAGTGTGGTGAGGGAGAGCGTGCGAAGTTGGAGGGAGGCTCAAGCCAGCGAGTCTCTTCAAGGCATGAAGTTTGGCCCAATTCTATCATTAGTGGGGTTTGGTATGCTAGTTAGTGGGGTTCAGGTGTGCTCAGCGCATGGCAGCGTGGTGAGGGAGAGTGTGCGAGGCTGGAGGGAGGCTCACCCTAGCGAATCCCTTCAGGGCATGAGGATTCTGTGTCTGAAATTTGGCCCAATTCTATCGTTAGTGGGGTTCTGGATGCTAGTTTGTGGGATTCAGGTGTGCTCAGCGCATGACAGTGTGGTGAGGGAGAGCGTGCGAGGCTGGAGGGAGGCTCACACCAGTGGTCCCTTTAAGGCATGTGGGTTCTGTGTGAGAAGTTTGGCCCAATTCTATCGTTAGTGGGGTTCTGGATGCTAGTTTGTGGGATTCAGGTGTGCTCAGCGCATGGCAGTGTGGTGAGGGAGAGCGTGCGAGGCTGGAGGGAGGCTCACACCAGTGGTCCCTTTAAGGCATGTGGGTTCTGTGTGAGAAGTTTGGCCCAATTCTATCGTTAGTGGGGTTCTGGATGCTAGTTTGTGGGATTCAGGTGTGCTCAGCGCATGGCAGTGTGGTGAGGGAGAGCGTGCGAGGCTGGAGGGAGGCTCACACCAGTGGTCCCTTTAAGGCATGTGGGTTCTGTGTGTGAAGTTTGGCCCAATTCTATTGTTAGTGGGGTTCTGGATGCTAGTTTGTGGGATTCAGGTGTGCTCAGCGCATGACAGTGTGGTGAGGGAGAGCGTGCGAAGCTGGAGGGAGGCTCACACCAGTGGTCCCTTTAAGGCATGTGGGTTCTGTGTGTGAAGTTTGGCCCAATTCTATTGTTAGTGGGGTTCTGGATGCTAGTTTGTGGGATTCAGGTGTGCTCAGCGCATGACAGTGTGGTGAGGGAGAGCGTGCGAGGCTGGAGGGAGGCTCACACCAGTGGTCCCTTTAAGGCATGTGGGTTCTGTGTGTGAAGTTTGGCCCAATTCTATTGTTAGTGGGGTTCTGGATGCTAGTTTGTGGGATTCAGGTGTGCTCAGCGCATGACAGTGTGGTGAGGGAGAGCGTGCGAGGCTGGAGGGAGGCTCACCCCAGCGAGTCTTTTCAAGGCATGAAGTTTGGCCCAATTCTATCATTAGTGGGGTTCTGGATGCTAGTTTGTGGGATTCAGGTGTGCTCAGCGCATGGCAGTGTGGTGAGGGAGAGCGTGCGAGGCTGGAGGGAGGCTCACACCAGTGGTCCCTTTAAGGCATGTGGGTTCTGTGTGTGAAGTTTGGCCCAATTCTATTGTTAGTGGGGTTCTGGATGCTAGTTTGTGGGATTCAGGTGTGCTCAGCGCATGACAGTGTGGTGAGGGAGAGCGTGCGAGGCTGGAGGGAGGCTCACCCCAGCGAGTCTTTTCAAGGCATGAAGTTTGGCCCAATTCTATCATTAGTGGGGTTCTGGATGCTAGTTTGTGGGATTCAGGTGTGCTCAGCGCATGGCAGTGTGGTGAGGGAGAGCGTGCGAGGCTGGAGGGAGGCTCACACCAGTGGTCCCTTTAAGGCATGTGGGTTCTGTGTGTGAAGTTTGGCCCAATTCTATTGTTAGTGGGGTTCTGGATGCTAGTTTGTGGGATTCAGGTGTGCTCAGCGCATGACAGTGTGGTGAGGGAGAGCGTGCGAGGCTGGAGGGAGGCTCACACCAGTGGTCCCTTTAAGGCATGTGGGTTCTGTGTGTGAAGTTTGGCCCAATTCTATCGTTAGTGGGGTTCTGGATGCTAGTTTGTGGGATTCAGGTGTGCTCAGCGCATGACAGTGTGGTGAGGGAGAGCGTGCGAGGCTGGAGGGAGGCTCACCCCAGCGAGTCTTTTCAAGGCATGAAGTTTGGCCCAATTCTATCATTAGTGGGGTTCTGGATGCTAGTTTGTGGGATTCAGGTGTGCTCAGCGCATGGCAGTGTGGTGAGGGAGAGCGTGCGAGGCTGGAGGGAGGCTCACACCAGTGGTCCCTTTAAGGCATGTGGGTTCTGTGTGTGAAGTTTGGCCCAATTCTATCGTTAGTGGGGTTCTGGATGCTAGTTTGTGGGATTCAGGTGTGCTCAGCGCATGACAGTGTGGTGAGGGAGAGCGTGCGAAGCTGGAGGGAGGCTCACCCCAGTGAGTCTCTTCAAGGCATGAAGTTTGGCCCAATTCTATCATTAGTGGGGTTCTGAATGCTAGTTTGTGGGATTCAGGTGTGCTCAGCGCATGGCAGTGTGGTGAGAGAGAGCATACGAAGTTGGAGGGAAGCTCACGCCAGCGAGTCCCTTCAAGGCATGAAGTTTGGCCCAATTCTATCATTAGTGGGGTTCTGAATGCTAGTTAGTGGGGTTCAGGTGTGCTCAGCGCATGGCAGTGTGGTGAGGGAGAGTGTGCGAGGCTGGAGGGAGGCTCACCCCAGCGAGTCCCTTCAGGGCATGAGGATTCTGTCTGAAATTTGGCCCAATTCTATCGTTAGTGGGGTTCTGGATGCTAGTTTGTGGGATTCAGGTGTGCTCAGCGCATGACAGTGTGGTGAGGGAGAGCGTGCGAGGCTGGAGGGAGGCTCACACCAGTGGTCCCTTTAAGGCATGTGGGTTCTGTGTGTGAAGTTTGGCCCAATTCTATTGTTGGTGAGGTTCTGAACGCCCACCTCTCCTGACGTTTCGCCTGCATCTATGGCAGACATCCTCAGAGGCTGTAGTATCTTCACAACTTCTGAGGATGCCTGCCATAGATGCAGGCAAAACGTCAGGAGAGAAGGCTTCTGGCACATAGCCATACAGCCCGGAAAACTCACAACATGTCCCGTTATTTGTGTGTGTTGTAGATACAGTTTACAAGCTGAGAGAAGAAAGCAAACTCCTTCGGAAGGCCCACCAGGATATCCATTCACAACTTCTCAACGCTCACGTAAGTTTTGGAAATGGGTTTCTTTTTGGGTATCGATACACAAATCTCCTTTTTCCAGTCCTTGCTTCACAGTCTATCCAGGGTTAATGTTGCTGGAGCTCCATCCCCGACCCATCGTCCACGTCGGTGTCCTGGCTGGGATCTGTTAGCAGAGGACATGTCTGAATGTTTTTGGACAGGAGTAGGTCACGTGCCGGCCTCCAAATGCCCACAAGCGCTTTCTCTTTCTTCCGGATCTAGGTTCAGATGGAAGAGTTCAGGCAGCTCAAGGAAACCCTTCAAAAGATGCCAAGTTTCAAGGAGATGGCGGGGATGAGAGGGCAGCAGAAGCCACCGGCGAAGGAGAAGCCCCCCACGCCAGCCCTTGCCCCACTACCAACTCCTAAGCCAAAGGTGGGGTACCCACTGCCCTTCTTGTGTATACAGAGTCCCATTCCAGGATCACCCGCGATAAATGAAAATCCGTGAAGTAGGGATGCCATAAATATTTATACATAACTAGCCGTCCCCTGCCAAACGTCGCTGTGGCCCACTCTGGTGGTCTTGGGGGTTCTGTGTGGGAGGTTTGGCCCAATTCTATCGTTGGTGGGGTTCAGAATGATCCCTAATTGTAGGTGAACTATAAATCCCAGCAACTACAACTCCCAAATGTCAAGATTCTATTTCCCCCAAACTCCACCAGTGTTGCATTTGGGCATATTGTGTCAGCTCCACTGGCTGCCGATCCAATTCCGAGCATAATTCAAAGTGCTGGTTTTGACCTACAAAACCCTATACGTCTCTGGCCCAGTGTATTTGTCCGAACGGATCTCCCTTTACATCCCACCCCGGAGTTTAAGATCGGCCGGGGGGGGGGGGGGGCTGCTCTCGACCCCGCCAGTGTCACAAGTGAGGTTGGCGGGGATGAGGAGCAGGGCCTTCTCAGTGGCGGCCCCCTGCCTGTGGAACTCGCTCCCTGGGAAATCAGAACAGCGACCTCGCTCCTCTCCTTTAGGAGAAAAATCAAAACATGGATGTGGGACCAAGCGTTTGGCAAATGAGCAGGTAAAGAATTGACACTATCTATCTAGGAAACCCGGAAAGACGAATGCTGAACACATGAATTGTTCTATAGGTTGTGTTATTGATTCTTAATTGCATTGTGGTTTTATCTATGTTAACTGTTTTAATTGTTTTAATCATGATTGTCATTTTGTATAACTGTAATTGTATGGGCGCGGAATGGTGCCTCGTTGTGTAAGCTGCCCTGAGTTCCCCCTTGGGGGTGAGAAGGGCGGGGTAGAAGTGCCGGAAATAAATAAATAAATAATTGTGTAGTTTGGTCCAGATCCATCATTGTTTGAGTCCACAGTGCTCTCTGGATGATGGAGCTATGCTTCTCTTCCTCTGCAGTCAAGGCAGTGGCAGTTGGGATGGAAGGAAGACCTTAGATCTGTTGTTGGGCCTAGACATGATGGAGCTATGCTTCTCAAGGCAGTGACAGTTGGGGTGGACGGAGGACCTTAGATCTGTTGTTGGGCCTAGACATGATGGAGCTATGCTTCTCAAGGCAGTGACAGTTGGGATGGAAGGAAGACCTTAGATCTGTTGTTGGGCCTAGACATGATGGAGCTATGCTTCTCAAGGCAGTGACAGTTGGGGTGGACGGAGGACCTTAGATCTGTTGTTGGGCCTAGACATGATGGAGCTATGCTTCTCAAGGCAGTGACAGTTGGGATGGAAGGAAGACCTTAGATCTGTTGTTGGGCCTAGACATGATGGAGCTATGCTTCTCAAGGCAGTGACAGTTGGGGTGGACGGAGGACCTTAGATCTGTTGTTGGGCCTAGACATGATGGAGCTATGCTTCTCAAGGCAGTGACAGTTGGGGTGGACGGAGGACCTTAGATCTGTTGTTGGGCCTAGACATGATGGAGCTATGCTTCTCAAGGCAGTGACAGTTGGGATGGAAGGAAGACCTTAGATCTGTTGTTGGGCCTAGACATGATGGAGCTATGCTTCTCAAGGCAGTGACAGTTGGGGTGGACGGAGGACCTTAGATCTGTTGTTGGGCCTAGACATGATGGAGCTATGCTTCTCAAGGCAGTGACAGTTGGGGTGGACGGAGGACCTTAGATCTGTTGTTGGGCCTAGACATGATGGAGCTATGCTTCTCAAGGCAGTGACAGTTGGGATGGAAGGAAGACCTTAGATCTGTTGTTGGGCCTAGACATGATGGAGCTATGCTTCTCAAGGCAGTGACAGTTGGGGTGGACGGAGGACCTTAGATCTGTTGTTGGGCCTAGACATGATGGAGCTATGCTTCTCAAGGCAGTGACAGTTGGGGTGGACGGAGGACCTTAGATCTGTTGTTGGGCCTAGACGTGATGGAGCTATGCTTCTCAAGGCAGTGACAGTTGGGGTGGAAGGAGGACCTTTGATCCGTTGTTGGGCCTAGACATGATGGAGCTGTGCTTCTCAAGGCAGTGACAATTGGGATGGAAGGAAGACCTTAGATCTGTTGTTGGGCCTAGACATGATGGAGCTATGCTTCTCAAGGCAGTGACAGTTGGGGTGGAAGGAGGACCTTTGATCCGTTGTTGGGCCTAGACATGATGGAGCTATGCTTCTCAAGGCAGTGACAGTTGGGGTGGAAGGAGGATCTTTGATCCGTTGTTGGGCCTAGACATGATGGAGCTGTGCTTCTCAAGGCAGTGACAATTGGGATGGAAGGAAGACCTTAGATCTGTTGTTGGGCCTAGAAATGATGGAGCTATGCTTCTCAAGGCAGTGACAGTTGGGATGGAAGGAAGACCTTAGATCTGTTGTTGGGCCTAGACATGATGGAGCTATGCTTCTCAAGGCAGTGACAGTTGGGGTGGACGGAGGACCTTAGATCTGTTGTTGGGCCTAGACATGATGGAGCTATGCTTCTCAAGGCAGTGACAGTTGGGGTGGAAGGAGGACCTTTGAGCCGTTGTTGGGCCTAGACATGATGGAGCTGTGCTTCTCAAGGCAGTGACAATTGGGATGGAAGGAAGACCTTATATCTGTTGTTGGGCCTAGACATGATGGAGCTATGCTTCTCAAGGCAGTGACAGTTGGGGTGGAAGGAGGACCTTTGATCCGTTGTTGGGCCTAGACATGATGGAGCTGTGCTTCTCAAGGCAGTGACAATTGGGATGGAAGGAGGACCTTTGCTCCGTTGTTGGGCCTAGACATGATGGAGCTATGCTTCTCAAGGCAGTGACAGTTGGGATGGAAGGAGGACCTTTGATCTGTTGTTGGGCCTAGACATGATGGAGCTATGCTTCTCAAGGCAGTGACAGTTGGGTTGGAAGGAGGGACTTTGCTCCGTTGTTGGGCCTAGACATGATGGAGCTATGCTTCTCAAGGCAGTGACAGTTGGGTTGGAAGGAGGACCTTTGCTCGGTTGTTGGGCCTAGACATGATGGAGCTATGCTTCTCAAGGCAGTGACAGTTGGGATGGAAGGGGGGACTTTGCTCTGTTGTTGGGCTTAGACATGATGGAGCTATGCTTCTGAAGGCAGTGACAGTTGGGATGGAAGGGGGGACCTTTGCTCCGTTGTTGGGTCTGACATGATGGAGCTATGCTTCTCAAGGCAGTGACAGTTGGGATGGAAGGAGGACCTTTGATCCATTGTTGGGCCTAGACATGATGGAGCTATGCTTCTCAAGGCAGTGACAGTTGGGATGGAAGGAGGACCTTTGCTCCGTTGTTGGGTCTGACATGATGGAGCTGTGCTTCTCAAGGCAGTGACAGTTGGGATGGAAGGAGGGCCTTTGCTCCGTTGTTGGGCCTAGACATGATGGAGCTATGCTTCTGAAGGCAGTGACAGTTGGGATGGAAAGAGGACCTTTGCTCCGTTGTTGGGCCTAGACATGATGGAGCTATGCTTCTCAAGGCAGTGACAGTTGGGATGGAAAGAGGACCTTTGCTCTGTTGTTGGGTCTGACATGATGGAGCTATGCTTCTCAAGGCAGTGACAGTTGGGATGGAAAGAGGACCTTTGCTCTGTTGTTGGGTCTGACATGATGGAGCTATGCTTCTCAAGGCAGTGACAGTTGGGATGGAAAGAGGACCTTTGCTCTGTTGTTGGGTCTGACATGATGGAGCTATGCTTCTCAAGTCAGTGACAGTTGGGATGGAAAGAGGACCTTTGCTCTGTTGTTGGGCCGAGACATGATGGAGCTATGCTTCTCAAGGCAATGACAATTGGGATGGAAAGAGGACCTTTGCTCTGTTGTTGGGCCTAGACATGATGGAGCTATGCTTCTCAAGGCAGTGACAGTTGGGATGGAAGGAGGACCTTTGCTCCGTTGTTGGGCCTAGACATGATGGAGCTGTGCTTCTCAAGGCAGTGACAATTGGGATGGAAAGAGGACCTTTGCTCTGTTGTTGGGCCTAGACATGATGGAGCTGTGCTTCTCAAGGCAGTGACAATTGGGACGGAAGGAGGACCTTTGATCTGTTGTTGGGCCTAGACATGATGGAGCTATGCTTCTCAAGTCAGTGACAGTTGGGATGGAAAGAGGACCTTTGCTCTGTTGTTGGGCCGAGACATGATGGAGCTATGCTTCTCAAGGCAATGACAATTGGGATGGAAAGAGGACCTTTGCTCTGTTGTTGGGCCTAGACATGATGGAGCTATGCTTCTCAAGGCAGTGACAGTTGGGATGGAAGGAGGACCTTTGCTCCGTTGTTGGTCCTAGACATGATGGAGCTATGCTTCTCAAGGCAGTGACAGTTGGGATGGAAGGAGGACCTTTGCTTCGTTGTTGGGCCTAGACATGATGGAGCTGTGCTTCTCAAGGCAGTGACAGCTGGGATGGAAGGAGGGACTTCGCTCTGTTGTTGGGATGGATTGAACCCGTGGCAATGCTTCTTTAGCCTCCTTTTCTGTTCTAGGTTTCGGTGGCTAATGCCGCAAAAGCATCTCTGAGCCCCTTGGAGAAGACTGGGAACTCCCTTTTCGCTCCGGCCTCGGACACCAAGCGCCAGGGAGGCGAAAACCTTCCTGATGGCCAAGTCTCGTACAGAAACGATGGTCCGAAGCCACAGGGCAGCATGCCATTGGGTCAAGTGGCTCCGCCAAATGACGTCCATTTGCCACCCGCGGGCTGGGCTGCTGCAGGACAGAGGGACAACCCCATCATTCGCTTCACAAGGATGGTGAATAGTGTGCAGAACGGAAACACGGTAAGAATATTCTGGGTAGAATTCTATTAGATGGTTTCAGAGCTTGGAAACTGTAATTTTGCTCCTGTTATGAATCGTAATGTAAATATTTCATATTTTCATTCACTGGACCAAATTTCATTCAGTGGACCAATAGTGGTGGGGTTTCGAGGGCACCGACCTCAAAGGTTGGGAGTTATAGTTCACCCACAACGACAGAGCCAGAGTGAAGAGGGCAGAAGATAGTTCCACCTTGCCTCCTGTGCTATGTCAATAATATAATATAATATAATATAACATATAGTATTTACATATAATATTTATATTATAATGTAATGCAATATAATACTAAAAATATATTATAATTATATATTTATATTACATGTAATATTACTAATAATCAACTTTTTGTTGATTATATATTTCCATCATACTTACTGGCAGCACATGGGGTGCAGACCCAAAATTAATAAGAACATCAGCCCTGGCCTTGTCTTACTCAACTGCCGAGTATGCCTCCCCTGTTTGGAATAGGTCTGCCCATGCAAAGCAGGTGAACATAGCATTGAATGAAACATGCAGAGTAATCACAGGATGTCTTAAACCTACACCTGTTGAGAAACTCTACAAGCTAGCTGGCATTGCCCCCCCGATGTGCGATGGGAAGTTGCTGCTAAGTGTGAGAGAAATAAGGTTGAACCCTGTGAAAGCCCCCCACTGCATGGCTACCAGCCTCCTCCCAGTAGACTCAATTCAAGGGAAAGCTTTAGGAGAACGACCACTCCATGCAAACTCTCATTGAATGAAACATGCAGAATAATCACAGGATGTCTTAAACCTACACCTGTTGACACACTCTACAACCTAGCTGGCATTGCCCCCCCCCCCCCCCCCCCGATGTGCGATGGGAAGTTGGTGCTAAATGTGAGAGAAATAAGGTTGAACCCTGTGAAAGCCCCCCACTGCATGGCTACCAGCCTCCTCCCAGTAGACTCCAGTCAAGGGAAAGCTTTATGAGAACGACCACTCCATGCAAACCAGGTGAACATAGCATTGAATGAAACATGCAGAATAATCACAGGATGTCTTAAACCTACAACTGTTAAGGAACTCTCATTGAATGAAACATGCAGAATAATCACAGGATGTCTTAAACCTACACCTGTTGACACACTCTGCAACCTAGCTGGCATTCCCCCCCCCCCCCCCCGATGTGCGATGGGAAGTTGGTGCTAAATGTGAGAGAAATAAGGTTGAACCCTGTGAAATCCACCCACTGCATGGCTACCAGCCTCCTCCCAGTAGACTCCAATCAAGGAAAAGCTTTAGGAGAACTACCACTCCTCTTGGCGTCCCTCCAGCAACAGCAAGGGAATCCCTCTGGGCAGCCCAACCAGGAAATCCCAACTGGATGGCCCCCTGGATGGTCTTCCTCCCTAAGAATGGGAAACTTGGAAGTCCCAGAATAGATTCAGAAGCGGAGTGAGCAGATCAAAAGAAAACCTGGCAAAATGGCACAACCTAAAACAATCCCATACCTTGCGTGACTGTGGAGCAGAACAGACAACTCTGCATCTGTATGCTTGTCCACTATGCCCTGCCTCATGTACAGAGGAGGATTTGCTGGAGGCTACAGACAAGGCCGTTGCTGTTGCCCGTTTTTTGTCAAAAGATATTTAGCCGCCTGTGCGACTCCTATTTTTATCACCTTTATACTAATTTATGCAATGCTTAAATTCATGCTGGTTCCAGTTACACCTTAGGTTTTTTTTCCTCCTTTCTTCTGTAGGATCACAAATCAACGAAGGCGGAAAATGAGGACAATGTACACCCTGATCACAGGATTTCTCCTGCTTTGGAGGCAGCACAGACCATGGGTAAACAGCCCTCCGTGGGAAGCGAGTGGGATCCTGACGTGCAAAGGTATGCCCCGTAGTGAGGTTAATGAGCCCTAGGGTGAGCCACAGCAAGGACTCTTCCTTCCCCTCCAAATGACCAGAGCAGAGTTATTACGGAGATGTTGCAGAAGCAGAGAGAACACACACAGATGCAGGGCAACGTAGGACCTTATCACACAAAGCTCTAAAAATGTAATGCAAGATGCATTGTTGGCATGGACCCAGTTGGCATGGACCCGTATCCACTTCTAAAAGTATGTACAATGCAGCAATGAGTGAACCCAGGGGTCCACTGTCCTGTTCTATGACTCGCACCAACATCTCTGTTGACCCAGAAGTTATTAGAAGGGATAAAGCTACAGGCAATGCAGTTGCTGTTGCCTGTTTTTGGTCTAAAATTATTTAGCCGCTTGCGATCCCTGTATTTGATCAGTTTTATACTTGTTTATTTATGCAATATGGTAGACGTTATGCAGCATTTTTCTGTGTTACACTGTGTCATAAGTTGCCGTGAGAGAAGCCTCTGTGTGAAGTAGGCCTCACGGTGTGAGGTAGGCCTTTGTCTGTGAGAGAAGCCTCCGTGTGAGGTAAGCCTCACGGTGTGAGGTAGGCCTTACACAGAGGCTTCTCTCACAGACTAAGGCCTACCTCACACTGAGGCCTTCTCTCACAGACTAAGGCCTACCTCACACAGAGGCTTCTCTCACAGACTAAGGCCTACCTCACACTGAGGCCTTCTCTCACAGACTAAGGCCTACCTCACACTGTGAGGCCTACCTCACACTGAGGCCTTCTCTCACAGACTAAGGACTACCTCACACTGAGGCCTTCTCTCACAGACTAAGGCCTACCTCACACTGAGGCCTTCTCTCACAGACTCTCACAGACTAAGGCCTACCTCACACTGTGAGGCCTACCTCACACTGAGGCCTTCTCTCACAGACTAAGGCCTACCTCACACTGTGAGGCCTACCTCACACAGAGGCTTCTCTCACAGACCTACTTACTTACTTAAGCGATCCCTTGTTTTCTGAGGAGGATTATCTTCCAATATTTTTGTGGGTCCGTACGTGGCTGTGGAGCCCTCTTCTTGCTCTGCATCTTCTTCCGCAGTGAGGGCATTGGTTTCCCGGTGGAAGGCGGTCTCGGTCGGGGTTGGTTTGACACGCCTTCCTCTTGGCATGCTTCTCCCTTTCGCCCTCCATTCGTGCCTCTTCAAATTCTGCAGCACGGCTGGCCACAGCTGACCTCCAGCTGGAGCGGTCAAGGGCCAGGGCTTCCCAGTTCTCAGTGTCTATGCCAGAGTTTTTAAGGTTGGTTAAGGCCTACCTCACACTGTGAGGCTTGCTCTCACAGACTAAGGCCTACCTCACACTGTGAGGCCTACCTCACACTGTGAGGCTTTCTCTCACAGACTAAGGCCTACCTCACACTGTGAGGCTTTCTCTCACAGACTAAGGCCTACCTCACACTGTGAGGCCTACCTCACACAGAGGCTTCTCTCACAGACTAAGGCCTACCTCACACTGTGAGGCTTTCTCTCACAGACTAAGGCCTACCTCACACTGTGAGGTCTACCTCACACAGAGGCTTCTCTCACAGACTAAGGCCTACCTCACACTGTGAGGCAAAATAAATAATATGCAAAATAAAATCAGAAGGAATGAATTTGTTGGTAAATGAAGTTGGGGGGGGGGAGGTGCATCTTGACTTAGAAGACAACACATGATTCCCACAGTTCCCACCCTGATGCTGATGGCTTTCATTTTTTTTCACCTTCAGCTGGCAAGACACTGTGAAAAAAGTCAATGCACAGATGGATGAGAAGCAAGCCCCTCCTTATCCACAAAGCATTCATGAGCCAGTGGTGACAAATGGCAAGCCAAAGATGGCCAGTCAACACGAAAGTGCAGAGCGGTTACCGATATCCAGCTGGACGGATGGAAAAGGAGGGATGGATAATGAGGAGCTTCAAATGGGTATGGTTTCCGCATTGAAGGAATGTGTGTCTTGATATATGCTCGCAGGAAACGTTGGTCTGTATAGCCAGGTTAACAACAGTCAGATAACCAGCTGGGTGTTGCACTCCAGGACAGGAAAAGCCCTCTGACTGGAAACACACACCGTTGATTGGAAAACAATCCTTTTATTGAAGATAATTTAAAAACAGGAAAGTAAAAAGCACTTTAAAGAAATAGGTAAATCCAATTAGGCAAGAAGATAAGCAGGAGCAAAAGTAGTCCAGGGTAAAGTTCAGCAAAGTCCATAAAAACAAAGTCCACACTTCTCTAATATAATTCAGAAAATCAGGAAACATTAATCCAAGGCATGAGTTGGCATTCATACAATCCAAGAATCCAAACCATGAAACAAGAAATATTTAGACAAGAATCTTCCAAGCAAGGCTTCCATGAAACAAGGATGAGAAGTAGACTTGATTCCAAACGATGCTTCATCTGACTATATTTCCCATACTTGGAACTTTTATCTCCTTGTTAAACTATTCCAAACACTCAGAATTTTTTTAAAAAACCCTCTAAAATTACAACAGTACAACAACAGAGAGGAAACAAAGAAGGACATCTAATCACCTCTCAACAAAAGTTTGCTCTAGGCACTGTCAGGCCATTATATGCTAATCAAGGTGGTCAGTTGAAACATTCACCCCTAGCTCCAGCAGACAAGAGTCATTCCACAGATACATAAACCCTTTTTCCTACTTCCAACAGACCTCACTACCTCTGAGGATACTTGCCATAGATGCAGGCGAAACGTCAGGAGAGAATGCCTCTAGACCATGGCCATATAGCCCGAAAAAACCTCCAACAACCCAGTGATTCCGGCCATGAAAGCCTTCGACAATACTCAGAAATTAGTTTCGCTTTAATTGAGATTCCCTTATCTTTTTCTGTCTGATCCTAACAGACCGCCGAAGCCACTGTTCGGTTTGCCTGTTTTGACTAATCTCCTGCCGCCTACCTATTTGCTCATTAAGTTTTGCAGATGGGCCAGGTGCCCAGTTGTTTTCAAGCCCCAAATCCTGGGAACTCTCTGGTAGCAATTCAGAGAGCACACCATCATCCCCAAACCCTTCAGGGACATTCTCATGGGAAACTACACTTTGCACAGGGGTCCCCTGGTCTTTCTCTGCATCAGTATCATTGACCACACCAATACCATCTTGAAATTCATCGGCATCACTTTCCACATCCAAAGCACCCTAATCCTGAAATACAATCACAGACTGAACTCCAACACTGGGATGTACCTGAACAGTGCATTGTAAAGGTGAACAGAAGATGTTGAGATAGGCATGGCTTGTTGACATTTCGATTTGCTTTCTTCAGATGCTGGCATAATTGCAAGAGAAGAGGACTCACGTTCTTATAAGGAGGTGATTGCTCATCGATCTGCGGTAAGAGGAAATAGGTCTTTGAATTGGGCATTTGGCGGAGTATTGACATTGGTGTGTCATTTCCATGGACCATCGAGCTTGATGTTCCAACATAACTTTCCAGAAAGTTTAGACATTTCCAAGAAATCACTGCTTTTGACCACACCGTTGACTTAGTCTCAAGGTGGTGGCATGTTTGGGAGACTTGGAAAACTGTGTCCAGTTCTGGGAACATGTTGACAAGCTGCTGTGTGTTTAGAGAAGAGCAATCCAAATGGACAAAGGTTTGGAAACCATGAATCCCTCTGAGGAGTGACATAGGGAACTAAATATAGAATCATAGAATTGGAAGAGACCTCATGGGCCATCCAGTCTAACCCCATTCTGCCAAGAAGCAGGAAAATCGCATTAAACGCATACAATTACAGATGGCCATCCAGCCTCTGTTTAAAAGCTTCCAAAGAAGGTGCCTCCACCACACTCTGGGGCAGAGAGTTCCACTGCTGAACGACTCTCACAGTCAGGAAG
Organism: Anolis sagrei; assembly: GCF_037176765.1. Taxonomy (NCBI): domain Eukaryota; kingdom Metazoa; phylum Chordata; class Lepidosauria; order Squamata; family Anolidae; genus Anolis; species Anolis sagrei. The sequence goes on from NC_090033.1 coordinate 1,987,401, forward strand.
TTCTTCCTCATGTTCAGGTGGAATCTCCTTTCTTGTAGTTTGAAGCCATGGCTCCATTGCGTCCTAGTCTCCAGGGAAGCAGAAAGGAACCTCCCTCCCTCCTCCTCCCTGTGGCTTCCTCTCACATATTTATACATGGTTATCATGTCTCCTCTCAGCCTTCTCTTCTTCAGGCTAAACATGCCCAGCTCTTTCAGCCGCTCCTCATAGGGCTTGTCCTCCAGACCCTTGATCATTTGAGTCGCTCTCCTCTGGACACATTCCAGCTTGTCAATATCTCTCTTCAATTGCGGTGCCCAGAATTGGACACAATATTCCAGATGTGGTCTAACCTAAGCAGAATAGAGGGGTAGCATTACTTCCTTAGATCTAGACACTATACTCCTCTTGATGCAGGCCAACATCCCATTGGCTTTTTTTGCCGCCACGTCACATTCCTGGCTCATGTTTAACTTCCTGTCCACGAGGACTCCAAGATCTTTTTCACACGTACCGCTCTCGAGCCAGCCGTCACCCATTCTGTATCTTTGCATTTCATTTTTTCTGCCAAAGTGGAGTATCTTGCATTTGTCACTGTTGAACTTCATTTTGTTAGTTTTGGCCCATCTCTCTAATCTGTCAAGATCGTTTTGAATTCTGCTCCTGTCCTCTGGACTATTGGCTATCCCTCCCAATTTGGTGTCGTCTGCAAACTTGATGATCCTGCCTTCTAGCCCTTCATCTCAGTCATTAATAAAGATGTTGAACAGGACCGGGCCCAGGACGGAACCCTGCGGCACTCCACTTGTCACTTCTTTCCAAGATGAAGACTTCCCTGGGTCCAGACTCCTATTGATGCAGGCCAAAATCCCATTGGCTTTTTTGCCGCTGCATCACATTGTTGGCTTGGGTGGTGATGGCACGATCATCAGCATAGATGAAACTCTCTGTCCCTTCTGGCAGTGGCTGGTCATTTGTGTAAATACATTGAAGAAACATGCACTCTCCCCTGATGAAGGCCTTTTTTTTTTGCCATCTGCTTCTCTAACCCTGGAACTCAACAAAAAAGCTCCTGTTTTGTAGAGAAGGCTGAGAGGGACATGATATCCATGTTGGAAAGGATGTCATATTGAGGGGAGAGCAAGCTTGTTTTCTGCTACTCAAGAGACTAGGACAGAGAGCAATAGATTCCACCTAGAACTTCCCAACAGTAGGAGGGATATTTGAGTGACAAGATGTCACTCAGCATTGGGACGTTGTGTGGACGCCTCCTGTTCCTTGCTTTCTATTCAGGTGCCCGATCGGGCTGCTGACCCTGCCCAGGACCCCAACAACCAAGGGGAAGATGAGTTCGAAGAGGCAGAGCTGGAACGCCCAGACTTTGACGAGAAAGCCAATCAGGCCGATAACAATGGCCTTGGCCCAACAAACGGAGCAGCAAAAGATTCAACCAAGGAAAAGATCCCAAAAGTTGTATGTATGTGGCTGTGTGCGCACTGGGCAAAAGACCCCATTATTGTTTGGAATCTGATATTCGTAGCTTTATGATTTTTATTCCTCCGAGATCTTCTTCCAAAAGGGAAACAGCTCTGTAACTGATCAGGAGTTAACTCCAGAAGTAAGGAGGCTACAGAGTTCCCTCGCTAGTTCGCGGTTTGCTTTTAGCAGACTCGCTGTTTCGCGGTTTTCAAAAAATATTAATTTAAAATATATATTGCGGTATTTTCGCTGTTTCATGGGGTTTTGTTTAAGTTTATAAAGAATTAAAATAGTGTCGGCATGTGTGATCCATGGTTCTAAATGGTTCCACCCCACCGCACTGCCTCTGAGGATGCTTGCCATAGATGCAGGCGAAACGTCAGGAGAGAATGCCTCTAGACCATGGCCATATAGACCAAAAAAAACCTACAACAACCCAGTTATTCCGGCCATGAAAGCCTTTGACAATACGGTTCCAAAGTACTTACAAAACTAGGTGGTGTTAGTGCTTTGCTTCTAAAGTGTTTCTAAAGTTCTGGTGGTGAAAATTTCAGAACTCTAACAAAACTTTCAAAATTTCATTATGATTTCGTTAATGGCGATTTTTATGACAGAACCAATTAGAAACTGCCATTTATAACGAAACGAGGGGGTGCTGGAGCTTTGCTTCTAAAGTGTTTCCAAAGCTGGTGCTTTGCTTCTAAAGTGTTTCTAAAGTTCTGGTGGTGAACATTTCAGAACTCTAACAAAACTTTCAAAATTTCATTATGATTTCATTAATGGCGATTTTTATGACAGAACCAATTAGAAACTGCCATTTATAACGAAACGAGGGGGTGCTGGTGCTTTGCTTCTAAAGTGTTTCTAAAGCTGGAGCTTTGCTTCTAAAGTGTTTCTAAAGTTCTGGGGGTGAAAATTTCAGAACTCTAATGAAACTTTCAAAATTTCATTATGATTTCGTTTATTTATTTATTTATTTATTTATTTACATCGTTTCTACCCCGTCCTTCTCACCCCCAAGGGGGGACTCAGGGCGGCTTACATGGGCAACAATTCAATGCCATAATATCAGTACAACAACATAAAATCAAATACATAGAAAATTAACAATAACATTAATTAAAATCACATACTCATATACTAACACAGTCGCCTAGTCAAAATCACATATCCGTTTCCAATTGTCATAATCCTATGGTCTGTTTCAGTGTCTATAGTGCTGCTATGCCCTCTAGCCAAAAGCCTGGCTCCAAAACCACAACTTTAGTTTTTTCCTAAAAGTGAGGAGGGAGGACACCGATCTAATCTCACCGGGGAGCGAATTCCACAAGCAGGGGGCCACCACTGAGAAGGCCCTGTCCCTCGTCCCCACCAGACGCGCTTGTGACACAGGTGGGACCGAGAGCAGGGCCTCCCCAGTAGATCTTAAAGTACGAGGTGGAGCATAGAGAGAGATATGTTAATATAATAATAAGTAAGCTGGGCCGGAGCCTTAGAGGGTTTTATAGGCCAAGACCAGCACTTTGAATTGTGCTCGGAGGTGGACCGGCAGCCAGTGGCGATTTTTATGACAGAACCAATTAGGAACTGCCATTTATAACGAAAATTTGAAAGTTTTGTTAGAGTTCTGGAATTTTCACCACCAGAACTTTAGAAATATTTTAGAAGCAAAGCTCCAGCTTTAGAAACACTTTAGAACCATTTATTTATTTATTTGTTTGTTTACAGCATTTCTATTCGGCCCTTCTCCTCACCCCGCAGGGGACTCAGGGCAGATTACAGTGTACTCATATATGGCAAACATTCAATGCCCATTTTGATATACAACATATACAGACATAGACAGAGGCTATTTAACTTTTTCTGGCCGCCTAGGGAGCTGTTGCTTTCATCGTCCCATCTGCGACACTGATGAAGCACTTCCGCATTCCCCGCATGCTTTTGCTGAAGTCTTTTTTTAATGGCCTCATAAATTAGTTAATCTAGCCTCCCCACACTTTTAAGGTGGTACCTTATTTTCCTCCTTGACAGATGCAGCTGTCTTTCGGGTTGCAAAGGTCGACAACAGGCTACACAATTGGTTGGAAACCCACTCCAACCCGGGCTGGCTTCGAGCTCATGACCTTTTGGTCAGAGTGATCTTAATGCAGCTGACACTCAGCCAGCTGCGCCACAATCCTGGTGCCATGGCGATTTTTATGACATAACCAATTAGGAACTGCCATTTATAACGAAATTTTGAAAGTTTTGTTAGAGTTCTGAAATTTTCACCATGAGAACTTTAGAAACACTTTAGAAGCAAAGCTCCAGCTTTAGAAACACTTTAGAACCATGGATCGCACATGCCTACTAAAATAATGTATAAATATTAAAATAAATATAGCGTCCCTACATTGCGGTTTTTCACTTATTGTGGGAGGTCCTGGAACCTAACCCCTGCAATAAGTGAGGGAACACTGTACATCCCAAAATAGGTAGCAGGAAAGATGTTGGTGGCCGCATTAATTCGACAGTACGGATGTACCCGATGTGTTCCTCCAGGCTGTTATCCAGGAGAGAAGCAGAGAAGCCCTTCCTTGTTCTGACATGCTGCCCGATCTGCTCTGCATCACTTGCTTTCTCCAAGGCAGCAATTTCCCTGTCACGATCCGAGACAGAAAGTGGTGGCTAGGTTAGACGGGTGTGTGTATTTAAAGCACTCCCATCCACACAACGTGGCATTTCAACATCGGCTGTCACTTGGAATGCATTTCGCTCTGCTCTGTGCTCAGGTTGAATGCTAGATATTAGGACTTTCGAGGTGAGGAATCAGACTTCCCAGCCACAGAGAACCAGAGTACAGACCCAAAGGTTTCATAGGATGTCAAAACAGCAAAAATACCGCAATATATATATTTTAAATTAATATTTATTGAAAACCGTGAAACAGCGAGTCCGCAATAAGCGAACCGCGAAGTAGCGTGGGAAGAATGTACTTTGCAGTATATAATAATTCTTCAATTTTTTTGGTTCAACAATAAATGAAAAAATAAGACATCCCCTGAAAATAATACCCAGCACATCTTTGGGAGCAAAAATTAATATAAGACACTGTCTTATTTTTGGGGAAACAGGTTATATATATAGGCTTGACAATCTTTAGGCATCTTTGGAGGCTATGCTCAGTGCTGTCACTCCATCTCCTTGTCGAAGAGCTTTCTTTGTTCGTAAGCTTCATTTTTTCTGGGTTGTTGTAGTTTTTCCGGGCTATATGGCCATGTTGGAGGAAAGTGCTGAGAGTGCCTTGGACTGCGAGAAGATCCAATCAGTCCATCCTCCAGGAAAGAAAGCCCGGCTGCTCACTGGAAGGAAGGATACTAGAGACAAAGTTGAAGTCCTTTGAATGCCACATCATGAGGAGACAGGAAAGCCTAGAGAAGACAATCATGCTGGGGAAAGTGGAAGGCAAAAGGAAGAGGGGCCGACCAAGGACAAGATGGATGGATGGCATCCTTGAAGGGACTGGACTGACCTTGAGGGAGCTGGGGGTGGTAACGGCCGACAGGGAGCTCTGGCGTAGGCTGGTCCATGAGGTCACGAAGAGTCGGAGACGACTGAACGAATGAACAACAACATGGCCATGTTCTAGAGGCATTCTCTCCTGACGTTTCGCCTGCATCTATGGCAAGCATCCTCAGAAGTAGTGAGGTCTGTTGGAACTAGGAAAAATGAGTTTATATATCTGTGGAATGACCAGGGTGGGACAAAGGACTCTTGTCTGCTGGAGCTAGGTGTGAATGTTCAACAGAAAGGAAGAAACCATGAAAATGAACAAAATCTGGCTACCAGTATTAAAAAAAACTCAAAAATTACAACAGCAAAACAACAGAGAGTAAACAATCAGGTACATCAAATCACCTCTCAAAGAAAGATTCCCCCAGGCACTTCCAAGCCATTAAATGCTAATCAAGGTGGTCAGTTGAAACATACACACCTAGCTCCAGCAGGCAAGAGTTCTTTGCCCCATCCTGGTCTTTCCACAGATATATACACCCATTTTCCTACTTCCAGCAGACCTCACTACCTCTGAGGATGCTTGCCATAGGTGCAGGCGAAACATCAGGAGAAAATGCCTCTAAACCATGGCCATATAGCCCGGAAAACCTACAACAACCCAGTGATTCCAGCCATGAAAGCCTTCGACAATACATTCCTTTTTTCTGATCGAAATACCTCCCCGTTTTAATGCGGTTCCTATTTATCTACTCACAAATTTGTTTTCGAACTGCTAGGTAGGCAGGAGCAGGGCCAAATGTCAGGCGCTCACCCTGACCCGGCTTCAAACTGGGTTGGCAAGATTTATTTCAGCTTGGTAATTAACCTGCTGTGCTAAAGCCCGGCCCTTTGTCATTTGGGGAGCCATGTTGCCTAAGATTTTATCCTGTTGGCTTAAAAATGTCATCTCTTCATTCCAGGATGCTGCTGGACCTAAGAAAATTTCAAATGATCTGATGGATGATTATCAGGAAGACGAGGAAGAAGACCTTGTACGAGTCCCAGGTTTTTCTTTTTCATGCCTTTCTCTCCCCATAAGTCTCATTTATTTATGTATTTATCTACAGCTTTTCTATTCCACCCTTCTTCTCACCCCGCAGGGGACTCAGGGCGGATTACAGCCTACACATATATGGCAAACATTCAATGCCAATTTTGACATACAAACATATACAGACATACACAGAGGCTATTTAACTTTTTTCTGTACTTTCCTCGTCCATCTGCAACACTGATGAAGCACTTCCGCATTCCCCGCATGCTTCCTCGCTGGAATGCTTTGCTGGAGTCTCCTTTATGGCTTCATAAATCAGTTAATTTAGCCTCCCCACACTTTAAGGTGGTACCTTATTTTCCTACTTGACAGATGCAACTGTCTTTCGGGTTGCAAAGGTCGACAACAGGCTACACACAATTGGTTGGAAACCCACTCCAACCCGGGCTGATGAAGCACTTCCGCAATCCCCGCATGCTTCCCCGCTGGAATGCTTTTGCTGGAGTCTTTTTATGGCTTCATAAATCGGTTAATTTAGCCTCCCCACACTTTAAGGTGGTACCTTATTTTCCTACTTGACAGATGCAACTGTCTTTCGGGTTGCAAAGGTCGACAACAGGCTACACACAATTGGTTGGAAACCCACTCCAACCCGGGCTGATGAAGCCTTCCGCAATCCCCGCATGCTTCCCCGCTGGAATGCTTTTGCTGGAGTCTTTTTATGGCCTCATAAATCAGTTAATTTAGCCTCCCCACACTTTAAGGTGGTACCTAATTTTCCTACTTGACAGATGCAACTGTCTTTCGAGCTGCAAAGGTCGGCAACAGGCTACACACAATTGGTTGGAAACCCACTCCAACCCGGGCTGATGAAGCACTTCCGCAATCCCCGCATGCTTCCCCGCTGGAATGCTTTGCTGGAGTCTTCCTTATGGTCTCATAACTCAGTTAATTTAGCCTCCCCACACTTTAAGGTGGTACCTTATTTTCCTACTTGACAGATGCAACTGTCTTTCGGGTTGCAAAGGTCGACAACAGGCTACACCAGGGGTAGGGAACCTTCGGCCCTCCAGGTGTGGTGGACTTCAACTCCCACAATTCCTTGAGGCTCGTGTAAGCCTTTGGGGCGAATGCCAAGCCTCAAGGAATTGTGGGAGTTGAAGTCCACCACACCTGGAGGGCCGAAGGTTCCCTACCCCTGGGCTACACACAATTGGTTGGAAACCCACTCCAACCCGGGCTGATGAAGCACTTCCGCAATCCCCGCATGCTTCCCCACTGGAATGCTTTGCTGGAGTCTTCTTTATAGCCTCATAAATCAGTTAATTTAGCCTCCCCACACTTTAAGGTGGTACCTAATGGGGAGGTGTCGCTTTCACCGTCCATCTGCGACGCTGATGAAGCACTTCCGCATTCCCCGCATGCTTCCCCGCTGGAATGCTTTGCTGGTGTCTTCTTTATGGCCTCATAACTCAGTTAATTTAGCCTCCCCACACTTTAAGGTGGTCCCTAATTTTCCTACTGTCTTTCGGGTTGCAAAGGTCAACAACAGGCTACACACAATTGGTTGGAAACCCACTCCAACCCAGGCTGGCTTCGAACTCATGACCTTTTTGGTCAGAGTGATCTTAATGCAGCTGACACTCAGCCAGCTACGCCACAATCCCGGTGTAATAGGCAGTAAGGGCACCTAGAGCTTCGGAGAGCTTCTGTTCTACCATCTCAAAGCTCTCTGCTTGAGCGGTGATGGCACGATCATCAGCATAGATGAAGCTCTCTGTCCCTTCTGGCAGTGGCTGGTCATTTGTGTAGATGTCGAACATTGATGGAACAAGCTTTGGAGAGCTTCTCTTCAACCATTTCAAAGCTCCATGCTTGAGCGGTGATGGCAGGATCATCAGCATAGATGAAACTCTCTTTCCCTTCCATAGCATTGGACCATGGCATTTAAAGAAGGTTCGAATTGCAAGCATTCTACAATGCAGACACACTCGAAGTCTCTTCTCGTTCTGTCTATATTTTCTTCCTGTTGAGCAGCAACCGTGGGGAGGGAGATGGATTAAAAGCCCTTGCTTGTGTTGCAATGAACCCAATTAGCGCCCTGGCATCGTCTGAGATGCCTGGAAACCAATTAAGTCAGGCTCTGAGTGCCCGTGGCCCCTTTGATTGCAGGCAGGGCAAGGAGCTGCCCTTTGGCACCACTGGGCCAAGCACTTCCTTTGGATCTTGGCTGTGCCATTTAAAATGCAATTTGGGATTCAGAGTGCAGCGGGAAGGAAGTGCAGCGGGCAAACATTCAATGCCAATTTTTGACATACCAACATATACAGACATACACAGAGGCTATTTAACTTTTTCTCTCCCCCAGCACCAACCAGCAACAGGCTGCGAGTCTCTCTCACCCCCAAAAAACGAGGGGATGCTCTGCTGTAGGCATTGTGTGTCCTCAGGGGGAAGAAGTAAAGCTATGGCTGCCTTTTTACTTAGCATTGTAGGTCCCCCCCCCCCCCAATCACCAGGGGATGCTCCGCTTTAGATATTGTGTGTCCTCAGGGGAAAGAAGTAAACCTGTGGCTGCTGTTTTACTCTGCACTGTGGGTCTCTCTCCCAGCACCAACCAGCACCAGGCTGTGGGTCTTTCTCATCCTCCACAAACACGAGGGGATGCTCTGCTTTAGATATTGTGTGTCCTCAGGGGAAAGAAGTAAAGCTGTGGCTGCTGTTTTACTCTGCACTGTGGGTCTCTCTCTCCCAGCACCAACCAGCACCAGGCTGTGGGTCTTTCTCATCCTCCACAAACACGAGGGGATGCTCTGCTTTAGATATTGTGTGTCCTCAGGGGGAAGAAGTAAAGCTGTGGCTGCTGTTTTACTCTGCACTGTGGGTCTCTCTCTCCCAGCACCAACCAGCACCAGGCTGTGGGTCTTTCTCATCCTCCACAAACACGAGGGGATGCTCTGCGTTATATATTGTGTGTCCTCAGGGGGAAGAAGTAAAGCTGTGGCTGCTGTTTTACTCTGCACTGTGGGTCTCTCTCCCAGCACCAACCAGCACCAGGCTGTGGGTCTTTCTCATCCTCCACAAACACCAGGGATGCTATGCTTTAGATATTGTGTGTCCTCAGGGGAAAGAAGTAAAGCTGTGGCTGCCGTTTTATTCAGCACTGTGGGTCTCTCTCCCCCAGCACCAACGAACAACACTCTGTGGGTCTCTCTCACCCCGCACAAACACGAGGGGATGCTCTGATGTAGGTACAGTGTGTCCTCAGGAGGATGTAGGTACACTGTGTCCTCAGGAGGAAGAAGTAAAGTGGTGGCTGCCGTTTTACTCAGCACTGTGTGTCTCTCTCCTCAGCACCAACTAGCACCAGGCTGTGGGTCCCTCTCATCCTTCACAAACACCAGGGGATGCTCTGCCTTAGGTATTGTGTGTCCTCAGGGGGAAGAAGTAAAACTGTGGCTGCTGTTGTACTCAGCAATGTTGGTCCCTCTCCCCCGAGCACAAACTAGCACCAGGCTGTGGGTCTCTCTCACCCCCCACAAACACGAGGGGATGCTCTGATGTAGGTATAGTGTGTCCTCAGGAGGAAGAAGTAAATTGGTGGCTGCCATTTTACTCAGCACTGTGTGTGTCTCTCCCCCAGTGCTAACCAGCAACAGGTTGTGGGTCTTTCTCAACCCCCCCCCCAAAAAAAACACCAGGGGATGCTCTGCCTTAGGTATTGTGTGTCCTCACGGGGAAGAAGTAAAGCTGTAGCTGCCTTTTTCCTTAGCACTGTGGGTCTCCCCCCCCCCCTTCCCACAACAAAACACCAGGGGATGCTCTGCTTTAGATATTGTGTGACCTCAGGGGAAAGAAGCAAAGCTGTGGCTGCTGTTTTACTCAGCATTGTGGGTCTCTCTCCCACAGCACCATCCAGCAAGAGGCTGTGGGTTTCTCTCAACCCCCAGAAACACCAGGGGATGATCTGCTTTAGATATTGTGTGTCCTCAGGGGAAAGAAGTAAAGCTGTGGCTGCTGTTTTACTCAGCATTGTGGGTCTCTCTCCCCCAGCACCATCCAGCAAGAGGCTGTGGGTTTCTCTCAACCCCCACAAACACCAGGGGATGATCTGCTTTAGATATTGTGTGTCCTCAGGTGGAAGAAGTAAAGCTGTGGCTGCCATTTTACTCAGCACAGGGGGTCTCTCTCCCCCAGCACCAACCAGCAACAGGCTGTGGGTCTCTCTCACCCCCCACAAACACCAGGGGATGCTCTGCTTTAGGTATTATGTGTCCTCAGGGGGAAGAAGTAAAGCTGTGGCTGCCTTTTTACTCAGCACTGTGGGTCTCTCTCCCCCAGCCCCAACCAGCAACAGGTTGTGGGTCTCTTTCACCCCACACGAGCACTAGGTGAGAGGGTAAAAGCTTTGGTAAGCAGTCCAGAGACATCATCCCATAAATGCAGATCGTTGTACCACACTTAAGACGTCCCCTAAAAATAGTGTGTCTTCTTGAGGAAAAATAAATATAAGAGTGTCTTATTTTCGGGGAAACACGGTACATGCAACAAATGACAAAAACATAAAGACCTTCCTTGCCTGGAGGTCTTTAAACCAAGGCTGCATGGCCATCTGTCGGGAGTGCTTTAATTGCGTATTTCCACATGACTGTAGGAAATTGGCCTGGATAATCCTTGTGATCTCTCCCAACTCGAGCATTCGATAGCCCAGGCTTTTTCTCTGACTTCCTCCTTCTCTCTTTTCATTTGACAACAGGAAGATCGTAGAGGTGAAGCCGACGATGCAGATGATCTGGAGCTCGTCCCTGAGCAAAAAGAGCGCATAGGAGGAGGCAAACGAAAGGACAACTACTACTGACTCCGATACCAGCTTCTGCCAGGAGGCTAGATATAAACTTCAGGAGGTGGACCTGGGCCAAGTCTGTTGCGACACAGCCAGATTCTTAGCCTGAATCCTTCCAAAACGAATTACGACGATTGCCGCAAATATCTCTGTTTGTTTATTTAACAAGTTCCGGGGTGATATAACGTAAAGCAGACTGGCTTCTGGAGTGTCCGGATGCTTCTTCCGAACGGGACTGATATTTGTAAAATAAGTGAGATTTCCTCTTTGGACGACCTTCCACCTTTTCCAATTGTGGTTTGGATTTGCCTGATTTTTATTGTTCAGCCTTTGCATCTTTGTATTAAAAGGAATCCTTTTGGTAAAGAGCCGCCTTTCTCATCCTTACAAGAACGTTGCCAGTGTTTTGGGTGAGCAGAACAAGAAAGGAGGGTGAATAGCAAATACGAGGGGCGTTCATTAAAGATGGCCCCTGACCCACTTCTGTTTATCACAGGATACTGAAATTGCACGTGTGTCATGATACAAGTCTCTATAGGTTACGTGCCAATTTACAACTCAGAACGGAGAACGGTCTTGATTTTACAGGTGATGAAGTGGAGTGAGGTTTGAGAATGGACCCAGCGGAATCCTCAAGTTCCTTTACTCGAAAGTCCGCACACCAAAGGAGACGTTGGATGAGATGGAACATTTACGCAAGTGATCAGCCGCTGCCAGAAGGGACAGTTTCATCTATGCTGACGATCGTGCCATCACCGCTCAAGCAGGGAGCTTTGAAATAGTTGAACAGAAACTCTCTTTAGCTTTAGGTACTCTGACCCACTTCTGTTTATCACAGTGTCACCTATGCTGATGATTGTGCCATCACCGCTCAAGCAGGGAGCTTTGAAATGGTTGAAGAGAAGCTCTCCAAAGCTTGCTCCATCAATGTTTAACATTTACACAAATGATCAGCCACTGCCAGAAGGGACAGAGAGTTTTATCTATGCTGACGATCGTGCCATCACCCCTCAAGCAGGGAGCTTTGAAATAGTTGAACAGAAACTCTCTGAAGTTTTGGTACTCTGACCCCCTTCTGTTTATCACAGAGTGTCATCTATGCTGATGATCGTGCCACCACCGCTCAAGCAGGGAGCTTTGAGATGGTTGAATAGAAGCTCTCCGAAGCTTGCTCCATCAATGTTTAACATTTACACAAATGATCAGCCGCTGCCAGAAGGGACAGAGAGTGTCACCTATGCTGACGATCGTGCCACCACCGCTCAAGCAGGGAGCTTTGAAATGGTTGAAGAGAAGCTCTCCGAACCTTGCTCCATCAATGTTTAACATTTACACAAATGATCAGCTACTGCCAGAAGGGACAGAGTGTCACCTATGCTGACGATCGTGCCATCACCGCTCAAGCAGGGAGCTTTGAAATAGTTGAACAGAAACTCTCTTTAGCTTTAGGTACTCTGACCCCCTTCTGTTTATCACAGAGTGTCACCTATGCTGATGATCGTGTCATCACCGCTCAAGCAGGGAGCTTTGAAATGGCTGAGGAGAAGCTCTCCGAAGCTTGCTCCATCAATGTTTAACATTTACACAAATGATCAGCTACTGCCAGAAGGGACAGAGTGTCACCTATGCTGACGATCGTGCCATCACCGCTCAAGCAGGGAGCTTTGAAATAGTTGAACAGAAACTCTCTTTAGCTTTAGGTACTCTGACCCCCTTCTGTTTATCACAGAGTGTCACCTATGCTGATGATCGTGTCATCACCGCTCAAGCAGGGAGCTTTGAAATGGCTGAGGAGAAGCTCTCCGAAGCTTGCTCCATCAATGTTTAACATTTGCACAACTCCATATTGGAACTTTCTATTACTTTTTATTAAACTATATTATATTATACTGTAATATATTATTATAATCTATTATATCACTATATCATTTAAATTATTATATTATATTATACTATATTATATTATATTATATTGTTTTAAAGCCACTATATTGGAACTTTTTATTAAATTATATTAAATTTTATATTATTATATTAAATGTTATAATAATATTATACTACACTGTACTATATTATAATATAATATTATACTATTTAAATCATATTATATTTTTTGAAGCCACTCACTCTATATTGGAACTTTCTATTAAACTTTTTATTAAAATATTGTATATTTTAATATTATAAGTTATATTACATATTATATTATAATATATTATTATATATTATATGATGATGAAGATAGACAGGCAGATAGATGGAAGGTGATAGATACACAGATGGATAATGGGGAGACAGATTATCTATATAAATAAAAATGTAATGTTTGTTTGTGGAATTAACATAACTCAAAAACTACTGAACAAATTGACACCAAATTTGGACACTACACCCTTAACAGACCAACAAGTGACCATCACTCATAACCCCCCCCCCCCCAAAAAAAGACAGGATTTTTAAAAACCCCAAAAAACTAAATGACAATACAGATACAGATGCCCGGCTTACTAACCATAGAGCTCTTGCTCAAGTGCTGCCTTCGAGCCCAACTATTTGCTGGCCTATGTCTAGAGGAAAGGAATGAAGGAGGGAAAGAGGGAAAGAAGGAAGAAAAGAGGTAGAGAAGGAAGGAAGGAGAGAAGGAAGGAGGGAGGGAAAGAAGGAAGGAGGGAAGGAAAGAAAGAGGTAGAGAAGGAAGGAAGGAGAGAATGGGGGAGGGGAAAGAGGGAAAGAAGAAAGGAAGGAAGGAAAGAAAGAGGTAACAAAGGAAGGAAGGAGAGAAAGAAGGAAGGAAAGAAGGAAGGAGGGAAGGAAAGAAAGAGGTAGAGAAGGAAGGAGTGAGGGAGGGAAAGAAGAAGCAGGTATGCAGAAAAGAGGTTGAGATGGAAGGCAGGAGCAAAGGAAAGAAAAAAGGGAAGGAAGGAAGGAAGGAAGGAAGGAGAGAAAGAAAGGAGAGAAAAAGGGGGAAGGAAGGAAAGAGGTAGAGAAGGAAGAAGAGAAGGGGGGAGGGAAAGAAGGAAGGAGGGAAGGAAGGAAAGAAAGCAATAGAGAAGGAAGGAAGGAGAGAAGGAGGAAGGGAAAGTGAGAAAGAAGAAAGGAGAGAAAGAAAGAAAGAGGTAGTGAAGGAAGGAAGGAGAGAAGGAAGGAGGAAAGAAGGAAGGAAAGAAAGAGGTAGGGAAGAAAGGAGAGAGTGAGGGAGGGAAGAAAAAGTGGGTATGCAGGAAAGAGGTAGAAATGGAAGGAAGGAGAAAAGGAAAGAAAAAAGAGAAGGAAGGAAAGAGAGAGGAAAGGAAAGAGAGAAAGAAAGGAGAGAAAGAGGGGGGGAAGGAAAGAGGTAGAGAAGGAAGGAAGGACAGAAAGAGGGATGGAAAGAGGGAAAGAAGGAAGGAGGGAAGGAAGTTAGAGAAGGAAGAAAGAAAGGAAGGAAAGAAAGCGATAGAGAAGGAAGGAAGGCGAAAAGGAGGGAGGGAAAGAAGGAAGGAGGGAAGGAAGGAAGGAAGGAAAGAAAGCTATAGAGAAGGAAGGAAGGAGAGAAGGAGGAAGGGAAAGTGAGAAAGAAGAAAGGAGGGAAAGAAAGAAAGAGGTAGTGAAGGAAGGAAGGAGAGAAGGAAGGAGGAAAGAAGGAAGGAAAGAAAGAGGTAGGGAAGGAAGGAGAGAGTGAGGGAGGGAAAGAAAAAGTGGGTATGCAGGAAAGAGGTAGAAATGGAAGGAAGGAGAAAAGGAAAGAAAAAAGAGAAGGAAGGAAAGAGAGAGGAAAGGAAAGAGAGAAAGAAAGGAGAGAAAGAGGGGGGGGGGAAGGAAAGAGGTAGAGAAGGAAGGAAGGACAGAAAGAGGGATGGAAAGAGGGAAAGAAGGAAGGAGGGAAGGAAAGAAGGAAAGAAAGAGGTAGAGAAGGAAGGAAGCCACAAAGGAGGGAGGGAAAGAAAGAAGGAAGGAAAGAGGTAGAGAAGGAAGGAAGGACAGAAAGAGGGATAGAAAGAGGGAAAAGAAAGAAGGCACAAAGAAAGAAAGGAAGGAAGGAGAGAAGGAAGGAGGAAAGAAAGAAGGAAAGAAAGAGGTAGGGAAGAAAGGAGAGAGTGAGGGAGGGAGGGAAAGAAAAAGTGGGTATGCAGGAAAGAGGTAGAGAAGGAAGGAAAGAAGGAAGGAAAGAGGTAGAGAAGGAAAGAAGGACAGAAAGAGGGATGTAAAGAGGGAAAGAAGGAAGGAGGGAAAGAAAGAAGGAAGGAAAGAGATAGAGAAGGAAGGACAGAAAGAGGGATGGAAAGAGGGAAGGAAAGAAAGAGGTAGAGAAAGAAGGAAGGAAGGAAGGAAGGAGAGAAGGAGGGAGGGAAGGAAGGAGAGAGTGAGGGAGGGAAAGAAGGAAGGAGGAAAGGAAGGAAGGAAAGAAAAAGGTAGAGATGGAAGGAAGGAGAAAAGGAAAGAAAAAAGGGAAAGAAAGAAAGAGAGAGGGAGGGAAAGAATGAAGGAAAGAGGTAGAGATAGAAGGAAGGAGAGAAAGAAAGAAAGAGGGAAGGTTGGGCACAGCTACACATGGCGGGTACAGCTAGTTTATACATCTACCCTTTAGGAACTGGCTGTTGGGAATTGTGGGAGTTGAAGTCCAAGGAGGCACCTGGAGAGAGGGCGGGGCCTGGTCGTGGCATGCCCGAGGGAGGGAGAGAGGGAGGCCGGTCCCTTCCTCTCGCCATGCCGCCTTGGGGGCTCCTCCTCCCGCTGCTCCTGCTAGGCGAGTCCGGGGCTCCTCCGGCCTGGTCCCCTCCTCCTTCCTCCTCCTCGGCGTCGCCTTGGTGCCCCTTCTTCGAGGATTCCGAGGGCGGCGGGCTGTGCTTCCGGAGGGCGGCGCGGGGCTTCGAGTGCCGTCCGGGCAGCTGCCGGGAGCAACTCTTTTCCCCGGGCGGGAACCTGAGCGCCAGCGTGCTGGGCAACGGGAGCGTGCTGCTCCAGTGGGCCTGGCCGCCTCCGGCCTCTCCTCCGCGGGGCTTCCGCCTCTCCTGCTCGTGGGAAGGGCCCCAGGCCGCGCCAGGCCTCCCTTGCCGCTCCGTCCGCCTCGGCGCCGCCTGCCGAGACTACCTGCTCCCCGAGGCCCACGCCGGGATCCGGTACCGCCTTTGCCTCGCCGCCCTCTCGCTGCCGCCACCTCGGGAGGAGAAAGTAGGCCGCGAGGACCTCTCGCTGCCGTCTCGGGAGGAGGAAGCCGAGGAAGGAGGCGGCGAGGAGGAGTGCGTGGAGTTCGAGGGCCAGCCCGCGGGGCCCCGCGACATCGTGGTGGCCATGGCCGCCGTGGGGGGCGCCATCTGCGTCATGCTCGTCCTCATCTGCCTCCTCGTCGCCTACCTCACCGAGAACGCGCCCCCCGCCGGGCCCGGGCCTACGCCGCCCCCACAAGCCTGACCTGGGGTTGCCATGGCGACGGGGCACTGCGCCATCTTGGAAGAGGACGCCCCACAGGGACAGGAGGAAGGCAGAGTCCCTGAGGGAATGGCCCTTACAAGATGGCGCCCTGAGGGAAGGACTCGTGCAAGATGGAGCCCTGAGGGAAGGACTCGTGCAAGATGGAGTCCTGAGGGAAGGGCTTTTACAACATGGCACCCTGAGGAGATGATGCTTTAAAGATGGCACCCTGAGGGAATGGCTCTTACAAGATGGCAGCCTGAGGGAATGGCTCTTGCAAGATGGTGGCCTGAGGGAATGCTTCTTACAAGATGGCAGCCTGAGGGATTGACTTTTACAAGATGGTGGCCTGAGGGAATGGCTTTTACAAGATGGCGCCCTGAGGGAATGCTTCTTACAAGATGGCAGCCTGAGGGAATGGCTCTTGCAAGATGGTGGCCTGAGGGAATGGCTCTTACAAGATGGCGCCCTGAGGGAATGGCTTGTGCAAGATGGCGCCCTGAGGGAATGACTCCTGCAAGATGGAGTCCTGAGGGATTGACTTTTACAAGGAGTGACTCTTACAAGATGGCACCCTGAGGGAATGGCTTTTACAAGATGGAGTCCTGAGGGAATGGCTTTTACAGGATGGCGCCCTGAGGGAATGCTTCTTACAAGATGGCAGCCTGAGGGATTGACTTTTACAAGATGGTGGCCTGAGGGAATGGCACCCTGCGAGATGGCAGCCTGAGGGAATGGCTTTTACAAGATGGCGCCTTGAAGGAATGACTCATACAAAATTGAGCCCTGAGGGAATGGCTTGTGCAAGATGGCGCCCTGAGGGAAGGACTCATGCAAGATGGCGCCCTGAGGGAATGGCTTTTACAAGATGGCGCCCCGAGGAGATGATGCTTCCAAGATGGCACCCTGAGGGAATGGCTCGTGCAAGATGGAGTCCTGAGGGAATGGCTTTTACAAGATGGCACCCCGAGGAGATTATACTTCCAAGATGGCACCCTGAGGGAATGGCTTGTGCAGGATGGCGCCCTGAGGGAAGGACTCATGCAAGATGGTGGCCTGAGGGAATGGCACCCTGAGGAAAGGGCTTTTACAAGATGGCAGCCTGAGGGAATGGCTTTTACAAGATGGCGCCTTGAGGGAATGACTCATACAAGATGGCATCCTGAATGAATTGCTCTTACAAGATGGAGCCCTGAGGGAATGGCTTTTACAAGATGGCACCCTGAGGGAATGGCCCATACACGATGGCACCCTGAGGGAATGGCCCATACAAGATGGCACCTTGAGGGAATGGCTCTTATAAGATGGCACCCTGAGGGAATGGCTCTTACAAGATGGCGCCCTGAGGGAATGGCTCGTGCAAGATGGTGGCCTGAGGGAAGGGCTTTTACAAGATGGCACGCTGAGGAGATGATGCTTCCAAGATGGCACCCTGAGGGAATGGCTTGTGCAGGATGGCGCCCTGAGGGAAGGACTCATGCAAGATGGTGCCCTGAGGGAATGGCACCCTGAGGGAAGGGCTTTTACAAGATGGCGCCCTGAGGGAATGGCCCTTACAAGATGGCAGCCTGAGGGAATGACTCATACAAGATGGCACCCTGAGGGAAGGACTCTTACAAGATGGCGCCCTGAGGGAATGGCTCGTGCAAGATGACGGCCTGAGGGAATGGCACCCTGAGGGAATGGCTCTTACAAGATGGCGCCCTGAGGGAATGGCTTTTACAAGATGGCGCCCTGAGGGAATGGCTCTTACAAGATGGCGCATTGAGGGGGTGACTCTTACAAGATGGCAGCCTGAGGGAATGACTTTTGCAAGATGGAGCCCTGAGGGAATGACTCATACAAGATGGCAGCCTGAGGGAATGGCTTTTACAAGGCGGCACCCTGAGGGAATGGCTCTTACAAGATGGCAGCCTGAGGGAATGACTTTTGCAAGATGGAGCCCTGAGGGAATGGCACACTGAGGGAATGGCTCCTACGAGATGGCACCCTGAGGGAATGGCTTTTACAAGATGGCGCCCTGAGGGAATGGCTTTTACAAGATGGCAACCTGAGGGAATGGCTCTTACAAGATGGTGCCCTGAGGGGATGGCTTTTACAAGATGGCACCCTGAAGCAATTTTCCTGCTTCTTGGTAGGGGGTAGGACTGGATGGCCCACAATCCAGCTCTGTGATTCTATGAGGAAATGGCTCAAAATGGCGCCGTGAGAGAATGGCTTTTACAACATGGCGGCCTGAGGGAATGGCTCTTCCAAGATGGCGCCCTGAGGGAATAGCTCTTCAATGATGGTGGCCTTTTACAAGATGGCGCCCTGAAAAAATGATCTTTTAAAGATGGTGATCTGAGGGAATGGCTCTTCTGTGATGGTAGCCTTTTCAAGATGACGCCCTGATGGAATGATGGTTCCAAGGTGGCGCCCCGAGGAATGGCTCTGACAGGATGGCGCTCTATAAGAGAAGAGCTCTTCCATGATGGTGGCCTTTTCAAGATGGTGTCCTGACAGAATGATGCTTCCAAGATGGTACCCTGAAGGGAAGAGGTCTTCCATGATGGTGGCCTTTTACAAGATGGTGCCCTGACAGAATGATGCTTGGAAGATGGTGCCCTGAGGGAATGGCTCTTACAAGATAGTGCCCTGAAAGGAAGAACTCTTCCATGATGGTGGCCTTTTCAAGATGGCACCCTGATGGAATGACGCTTGCAAGATGGTGCTCTGAAGGGAAGAGCTCTTCCATGGTGGTGGCATTTTACAAGATGATGCCCTGACAGAATGATGCTTCGAAGATGGCACCCTGAGGAAATGGCTCTTACAAGATAGCACCCTGAGATAATGACTTCCAAGATGGTGTCCTGAGGAAATAGCTTTCCCAAGATGGCGCCCTGAAGGGAAAAGCTCTTCCAAGATGGTGCCCTGAGGGGGTGGCTTTTACAAGATGGCGGCGTGAGGGGATGGTTCTTATAAGATGGCGCCCAGAGGGAATGGCTTTTACGAGATGGCCTGAGGAACCATGGTGCCCTTGGCTCTTATAAGATGACGCCCTGAGGGAATAACGCTTCCAAGAGGGCACCCTGAGGGAATGATGCTTCCAAGATGGCACCTTGAGTGAACAGCGCTATCAAGATGGTGCCCAGGGGAATGGCTTTTACAAGATGGCACTCTGAAGGGAAGAGCTCTTCCAAGATGGTGGCCTCAGGGAATGACCATTTCCAAGATGTCATCCTGAAAGAAAGGCCTCTTCCATGATGGTGCCCTGAGGGAATGGCTCTTACAAAATGGCGCCCTGAGAGAATGACACTTTCAAGATGGCAGTCTGAGGGAATGGCTTTTACCAGATGGTGCTCTGAAGAGAATAGTTCTTCCAAGGTGGTGCCCTGAGGGAATGACACTTTCAAAATGGCACTGAGGGGAATGGCTTTTAGAAGATGGTGCCCTGAGGGAATGGCTCTTACAAGATGGTGCCCTGAGGGAATAGCTCTTACAAGATGGCACACTGAGGGAGTGGCTCTTCCAAGATGGCGTCTTGACAAGAAGGCCTCTTCCAAGATGGCACCCTGAGAGAATGACACTTTCAAGATGGCACTCTGTGGGAATGGCTTTTACAAGATGGTGCTCTGAGGGAATTGCTCTTAACAGATGGCGCATTGAGAGAGTGACTCTTCCAAGATGGCATCTTGACGAGAAGGCTTCTTCCAAGATGGCACCCTGAGAGAATGCCACTTTCAAGATGGCACTCTGAGGGAATGGCTTTTACAAGATGGTGCCCTGAGGGAATGGCTCTTACAAGATGGCGCATTGAGGGTGTGACTCTTCCAAGATGGCATCTTGACAAGAAGGTCTCTTCCAAGATGACACCCTGAGAGAATGACACTTTCAAGATGGCTCTCTGAGGGAATGGCTCTTCCAAGATGGCGCATTAAGGGAGTGACTCTTCCAAGATGGCATCTTGATGGGAAGGCCTCTTCCAAGATGGCACCCTGAGAGAGTGGCTCTTTCAAGATGATGCCTTGAGGGAATGGTTCGTTGTCAAGGTGGCACTCTGAGGGAATGACTTTTTCAAGATGTCGTCCTGAGGGAATGGCTCTTACAAGATGGCGCGTTGAGAGAGTGACTCCTCCAAGATGGCATCTTGATGGGAAGGCCTCTTCCAAGATGGCACCCTGAGAGAATGACACTTTCAAGATGGCACTCTGAGGGAATGGCTCTTCCAAGATGGCACCCTGAGAGAGTGGCTCTTTCAAGATGATGCCTTGAGGGAATGGCTCGTTGTCAAGGTGGCACTCTGAGGGAATGACTTTTTCAAGATGTCGTCCTGAGGGAATGGCTCTTACAAGATGGCCAGTTGAGATAGGGTAGACTCTCCTTGAGCCTGCACCTATGGGGATGGGTAGATGCTAGATAAAGGCAGTAGACTCTCGGTTAACCGGAAATCTCAAATTCAAATAAATAATATTTAAAATTAAATTAAAATACATTTTAGTGGAAATGTTCAAGTTTGTTTTAATTTGTTTTGAATTTCTTGAGAGTTGCTCTTAAAAATAGGTCTAACATTAATATACGGCATACAATACCGCACTATAAACTCTATATTGATTTGATATTACTATTGAAGTGCAAATTAAAATCACATTAAGCTTAAGTTAACGTGACACTGTTTTACTGTATTATAAAAACAGCGTATGAATGCAGTAATGTTAACTAAGTTTGATTTTTTGACCGGTTGCTTGAGAGTTATAATTGCTTGAGTTCTGGTTAACTGAGAGTCCACTGTAGATGGGGTTGCTTTGGGAAGAAATAGGGACACACAACTGTGGATGGGGATAAATCAGAAAAGTTCCTAAAATGGGAATTTTTTAACTTTGAACGTGGGAACAAACACCGCTGTGAGTCGCTTGCCACCGTTCGTCTTTGTCTCACTGTGCTTTTAGCGGGTCACTTCACCATATTGGAAAACCTATAGCCTTCCTCGTTCAATGAGGGATTGGACGTTATGGAGGTCAAGCTTGTCATTCAAGCCATGCCGCCCGCGATTCTTCTCTCCGACTGTGTTCGTTGTGCATTATAAACACACCTATGAATGTGGAAGACGGGAACATATGCCCTTCCATATGAAACTGGCATAGTCAGGGAAAAGTGAATGTTCGAATGCCGGAGTTCCCCTCACAAGCAACTCTTGCCACTTGCTCAGCTTTTGGACGGGGTTGTCTATCTCCTGGTTGAGTCTTTTTTCATCTGTGTGCATCTATTTATTTATTTCGTATCAAAAGCATTGCATAAATTAGTATTAAACTGATAAAAATAGAAGGAGCGCAGGCGGCTCAATATCTTTTGACCAAAAACGGGCAAGAGCAACGGCACTGTACACCCGGCAGGGCGTAGTGCACAAGCATACAGATGCGGAGTTGTCAGTTCCGCTCCAAAGTCACACAAGGTGTGGGATTCTTTTAGGTCGTGCCATTTTGCCAGGTTGCTAACTATCGCTAACTATTGTGTCTATGTACATCGATAAATGGATAACTTGCTTTTAGAAGCAAACACACACAAAGTGGCCATACACACCCGAATACACAGAACTATGCAATTTCAGTTCTTTGCACTCATTGCCTTCTGTCCAGAGCTAATAAAAAATGGATCAAACAGAACTGTCTTTGGTAAGTCTTATCTCTTTGTGTCGACTTCCATCTATCTATCTATCTATCTATCTATCTATCTCTATCTATCAGTGGTTCCCAACCTGTGGCCCGTGGACCACCAATGGTTCGCAAAAAACTAAAATATGGTCCACGACCTCACCGTTACTACACCGTTGCAAGTAGAGTGACTGGTCTCGCAAAACCCTCTTATAGTGCCAAGGCTTATTAAATATGGCTTTCTGGGGGTGAGCAGATGGCGACTACTGGGTGGCATATGTTCTGTATCAGAAACTAGAGCTGATGTGGTCTGTCCAATGCCATTTTCTGAACCGGCACCCCACATAACCAAATCAAATCTAAAGTTGATCATAAACTGATTCGTAACCCATTTGGGATTAATGTTGGGGAGTGGTCCCTAGCCAAGAAAAGGTTGGGAACCACTCCTCTATATGTATAAATATCAAAAGTGTGTTTGTATATTTGTTGGTTTGTCCCACAAAGGCTCCTCCGTGGCTTGATGTCTCTGGACCAAACTCCCAACAGATCTTACAACCTCTGAGGATGCTTGCCATAGATGTGGGCGAAACGTCAGGAGATAATGCTTCTGGAACATAGCCAGGCAGCCCGGAAAACTCACAGCAACCCAAACAAGAGTTCTTTCTCCTACCGTGGACATTATTCCACAGATATATTAAACCCACTTGCATAGTTTCTAATATACCTTACAACCTGAGGATGCCTGCCATAGGTGTGGGCGAAACGTCAGGAGAGAATGCTTCTGGGACATGGCCAGACAGCCCGGAAAACTTACAGCAACCCAAACAAGAGTTCTTTCTCCCACGCTGGACATGATTCTGCTTGCATATTTCCAATAGACCTCACAACCTCTGAGGATGCTTGCCATAGATGTGGGCAAAACGTCAGGAGATAATGCTTCTGGAACATAGCCAGGCAGCCCGGAAAACTCACAGCAACCCAAACAAGAGTTCTTTCTCCCACGCTGGACATGATTCTGCTTGCATATTTCCAATATACCTTACAACCTGAGGATGCCTGCCATAGGTGTGGGCGAAACGTCAGGAGAGAATGCTTCTGGGACATGGCCAGACAGCCCGGAAAACTTACAGCAACCCAAAAAAGAGTTCTTTCTCCCACGCTGGACATTATTCCACTTGCATATTTCCAATAGACCTCACAACCTCTGAGGATGCTTGTCATAGATGTGGGTGAAACGTCAGGAGAGAATGCTTCTGGGACATGGCCAGACAGCCCGGAAAACTTACAGCAACCCAAACAAGAGTTCTTTCTCCCACGCTGGACATGATTCTGCTTGCATATTTCCAATAGACCTCACAACCTCTGAGGATGCTTGCCATAGATGTGGGTGAAACGTCAGGAGGGAATGCTTCTGGGACATGGCCAGACAGCCCGGAAAACTCACAGCAACGCAGGCAGAGGCTGTCCTAGGTAATTTTCAATGGTAAGCAAACAGTATTTTGGCGCCCCCCCACCAACCAATCACTAATATATATATTTTCTGTTCGTTGTGGGAGTTCTGTGTGCCATATTTGGTTCAGTTCCATCATTGGTGGAGTTTAGCAAGCTCTTTGATTGTAGGTGAGGCTGTTCCTAGGTAATTTTCAAGTGTAAGCAAACAGTATTTTGCCCCCCCCCCCAAAAAAAGCCAATCATTGATATATATATTTTCTGTTCGTGGTGGGAGTTCTGTGTGCCATATTTGGTTCAATTCCATCATTGGTGGAGTTCAGAATGCTCTTTGATTGTAGGTGAACTCTACATCCCAGTAACTTGTTGTTGTTCATGCGTTGTCGTCTCCGACTCTTCATGACCTCATGGACCAGCCCACGCCAGAGCTCCCTGTCGGCCGTTACCACCCCCAGCTCCCTCAAGGTCAGTCCAGTCACTTCAAGGATGCCATCCATCCATCTTGCCCTTGGTCGGCCCCTCTTCCTTTTGCCTTCCACTTTCCCCAGCATAATTGTCTTCTCTAGGCTTTGCTGTCTCCTCATGATGTGGCCAAAGTATTTCAACTTTGTCTCTAGTCTCCTTCCCTCCAGTGAGCAGTCGGGCTTTCTTTCCTGGAGGATGGACTGGTTGGATCTTCTCGCAGTCCAAGGCACTCTCAGCACTTTCCTCCAACACCACTACAACTTGCATATGTCAAGGTCTATTTTCTCTCAATAGCACCCTTGGGCAAAATCAAGTATACCGCAAAGGCTTACTTTGCGTAATGGTTGAACCGCCCCTGCGGCCAGGAAAGAGAAAGGGAAAAGATGCGTGAGGGAAATGCAAGAAGGAAAGAAAGCTACGAAGAGCCAGCCCAAAGTGAAACGACTTTCTTCAATACAGCTTTGGAACGGCTATTGTCAATGGCTAAAGGTGTTTACCACCCTGCGCAGATTGGGTGCCTCTTCCTCCCGGTCTGTTCTTTCCTTTCGCAAGGACACTAATATCCCTAAAAGCAACCTTCCTCCCCAACTCCTGCCTTGCTCGCAAAGTAATTACAGCTCTTAAGAACATGCTGCCGGGGCATTCTTCTTTATCAGTCCATCAATGGGTTCTGGCAAACGGCGCAGTGGCTGGAAATAGCTCGATGCCCTGCGATGCCTTTCCATCTTCCTTCTCCCTCCCACATCCATCTCTCAATGAAGGAAGAGGGAAAGGAGCCAGGATCAATAGGAATGACCTTGAGCCAAAACGTGGGCCGGGGTGATCCATTTAGGATGCGTCCTAAGCAGGATAATGCGATTGCGAGCCAGATAACGCTGCAGTTGGGGCTGGGAAGCACACCGGAGGGCCAAGTCGTGGCAATTCAACACAATTCCGCATCCTCAGAGATTCATAGATGAAAAGAGGGGTATAAGGATACCAAACGATTGCCACTAATTATAAGGAACTTCGCAGGGAAAGGAACAGGGAATTTTAAAATAGTAATTCCGTCAAGCTGCCAACCCAAGCAGAGAGTGGTCAGGCATCCGGACAACATGGCCAGTCCAGCGGAGTTGATGGCGGAGGACCATCGCTTCAATGCTGGTGGTCTTTGCTTCTTCTTCCAGCACGCTGACGTTTGTCTGCCTGGTTTCCATTCTTGAGTTTGGAGTAGAGCAACTGCTTTGGGAGACGGTGGTCGGGCATCTGGACAAAGTGGCCGGTCCAGCGGAGTTGATGGCAGAGGACCATCGCTTCAATGCTGGTGCTCTTTGCTTCTTCTTCCAGCACGCTGACGTTTGTCTGCCTGTTTTCCGTTCTTGAATTCAGAGTAGAGCAGCTGTTTTGGGAGACGGTGGTCAGGCATCCGGACAATGTGGCCAGTCCAGCAGAGTTGATGGCGGAGGATCATCGCTTCAGTGCTGGTGGTCTTTGCTTCTTCTTCCAGCACGCTGACGTTTGTCTGCCTGTTTTCCGTTCTTGAATTCAGAGTAGAGCAACTGCTTTGGGAGACGGTGGTCAGGCATCCGGACAATGTGGCCGGTCCAGCGGAGTTGATGGCGGAGGACCATTGCTTCAATGCTGGTGGTCTTTGCTTCTTCCAGCACGCTGACGTTTGTCTGCCTGTTTTCCATTCTTGAGTTCGGAGTAGAGCAACTGCTTTGGGAAACGGTGGTTGGGCATCCGGACAACGTGGCCGGTCCAGCAGAGATGATGGCGGAGGACCATCGCTTCAGTGCTGGTGGTCTTTGCTTCTTCTTCCAGCACGCTGACGTTTGTCTGCCTGTTTTCCATTCTTGAGTTCGGAATAGAGCAACTGCTTTGGGAGACGGTGGTCGGGCATCCGGACAACGTGGCCGGTCCAGCAGAGATGATGGCGGAGGACCATTGCTTCAATGCTGGTGGTCTTTGCTTCTTCCAGCACTCTGACGTTTCTCTGCCTGTCTTCCCAAGAAATTTGCAGGATTTTCCGGAAGCAGCGCTGATGGAATCGTTCCAGGAGTTCCATGTGATGTCTGTAGGGAGACCAAGGTGCTTGTTGATAAAGCCATTCCCCTCCCAACCCTGCCATGCACCTGCGAGACGTGGACTGTCTACAGACGTCACATGCAACTCCTGGAACGATTCCATCAGCGCTGCCTCCGGAAAATCCTGCAAATCTCTCGGGAAGACAGGCAGAGAAACATCAGCATGTTGGAAGAAGCAAAGACCACCAGCATTGAAGCGATGGTCCTCCGCCATCAACTCCGCTGGACCGGCCACGTTGTCCGGATGCCTGACCACCATCTCCCAAAGCAGTTGCTCTACTCCGAACTCAAGAACGGAAAACGGAAAGTTGGTGGGCAGGAAAAGAGATTGAAAGATGGGCTCAAAGCCACCCTTAAAAACTTGGCATAGACACTGAGAACTGGGAAGTCCTGGCCCTTGACTGCTCCAGATGGAGGTCAGCTGTGACCAGCAGTGCTGTAGAATTTGAAGAGGCACGAATGGAGGGCGAAAGAAAGAAACGTGCCAAGAGGAAGGCGCGTCAAGCCAACCCCGACCGGGACTGCCTTCCACCTGGAAACCGATGCCCTCACTGCAGGAGAAGATGCAGGTCAAGAACAGGGCTCCACAGTCACCTACGGACCCACCGCCAGGACACTACACTTGAAGGACCATCATCCTTGGACTACAAGGGATCACCTAAGTAAGTAAGTAAGTAAATAAGTGACTTGCCTAGTTTCCAACAAACCTCACAACCTCTGAGTATGCCTGCAGTAGATGTGGGTGAAACATCAGGAGAGAATGCTTTTGGAACATGGCCAGAAAGTCTGGAAAACTCACCGCAACCCAGACAAGAGTTCTTTCTCCCACCCTGGACATTATTCCACAGATATATAAACTCCACTTGCCTAGTTTCCAACAAACCTCACAACCTCTGAGGATGCTTGCCATCGATGTGGGTGAAATGTCAGGAGAGAATGCTTCTGGAACATGGCCAGAGAGCCCAGAAAACTCAATTTTCATCACTTTTTATTTTTATTTTTTTGTTGTTGTGTCAAAACAGACAAAAGGGAACTTTGAACCACAACTATTGTGAGGTTTCTGGGGCATTTGTCCACATAATCTCATTTTCATTTGATCATAGAAGAGTTTAAGTAAGTGGAAGACGGCTGCAGGAGGAATTCCTTGGAGGCCGTCATGAGGTCCTGCCTGTACTTGGAGACCGATGGCACCTCTTGGCTGGTTCTCAAAAGCTCATTATTTTTGCGGGCTTTGTAGTGGAACTGAGAGTTTCGCATCTCATACCTAAAACAAAGCAAGCCATGGATTTACATGGGCCATCAACAATATTGCAATTCCTTTTCCTTTACCTACTCGATTATAAGGCGAGGATTTATTATTGTTATTACTACATTTATTATTTTACTCTATTTATTATTATTTGTTTACATCTATTATTTTACTCTATTTATTATTATTTTATTACATTTATTTTTTTACGCTATTTATTATTATTTTATTACATTTATTATTTTACTCTATTATTATTATATTTATTATTTTAATCCATTATGTTTACATTTATTATTTTATGCTATTTATTATTATATTTATTATTTTACTCAATCAATTATGTTTACATTTATTATTTTACTCTATTAGTAGTATTAGTATTACATTTATTATTTTACTCTATTATTATTATATTTATTATTTTACTCAATTATATTTACATTTTTTACTCTATTTATTATTATTTTATTACATTTATTATTTTACTCTATTACTATATTTATTATTTTACTCAATTATGTTTACATTTGTTATTTTACTCTATATATTATCCTTACATCACTTGAGATCTATTTATTAATATTACTACGTTTATTATTTTGCTCTACTATTATTGTTATTGTTAGATTTATTATTTTATTCTATTTAATATTGTAATTAATGCATTTAATATTATTATTATTACAATTATTATTTTACTCTATTTATTATTATATTTATTATTTTAATCAATTATGTTTACATTTATTATTTTATGCTATTTATTATTATTTTATTACATTTATTATTTTACTCTATTATTATTATATTTATTATTTTACTCAATCACTTATGTTTACATTTATCATTTTACTCTATTTATTATCTTTACATCACTTGAGATCTATTCATTAATATTATTACGTTTATTATTTTGCTCTACTATTATTATTATTGTTACATTTATTATTTTATTCTATTTAATATTGTAATTAATGCATTTAATATTGTTATTATTACAATTATTATTTTACTCTATTTATTATTATTTTATTACATTTATTATTTTACTCTATTATTATTATATTTATTATTTTTCTCAATTAATTATGTTTACATTTATTATTTTACTCTATTATCTTGAGATCTATTTATTAATATTATTACGTTTATTATTTTGCTCTGCTATTATTGTTATTGTTACATTTATTATTTTATTCTATTTACTATTGTAATTAATGCATTTAATATTATTATTATTATTACAATTATTATTTTACTCTATTTATTATTATTCCATCAGACTGGAAAAAATCAACTTATATCCCCATACCAAAACAGGGAAATGCGAAAGACTGCTCACACTTCCGTACAGTGGCCCTTATTTCTCATGCCAGGAAGGTAATGCTCAAGATCCTGCAAGGAAGACTCCAGCAAGACATGGAGAGAGAGAGTTGCCAGATGTTCAAGCTGGGTTTAGAAAAGGCAGAGGAACCAGAGACCAGATTGCCAATATCCGCTGGAGAATGGAGAAAGGCAGGGAGTTTCAGAAAAACATCTACTTCTGCTTCATTGACTATTCTAAAGCCTTTGACTGTGTGGATCATAATAAATGGTGGCAAGTTCTTGGTGGTCTGGGGATACCAAGCCCCCTTCCCTCTCTCCTGAGGAGGAATCTGTCCAAGGACCAAGGAGCAACAGTCAGAACTGACCACGGAACAACAGACTGGTTCAAGATTGGGAAAGGCGTCCGGCAAGGCTGCATCCTCTCACCCAACCTTTTTAACGTGTATGCAGAACACATCATGCGAGGATGTGCGGGGCTTGATGAATGCAAAGCTGGGGTGAAAACTGCTGGAAGAAACATTAACAACCTCAGATATGCAGATGACACCACTCTGATGGCCGAAAGCGAGGAGGAGCTGAGGAGCCTTCTCATCAAGGTGAAAGAAGAAAGCGCAAAAGCCGGATTGCAGCTAAACGTCAAAAAAACCAAGATGATGGCAACAAGAATGATTGACAACTGGAAAATAGAGGGAGAAACCGTGGAGGCCGTGACAGACTTTGTATTTCTAGGCGCAAAGATGACTGCAGATGCAGACTGTGGCCAGGAAATCAGGAGACGCTTCCTTCTTGGGAGGAGAGCAATGTCCAGTCTCGATAAAATAGTAAAGAGTAGAGACATCAGACTGGCAACCAAGATCCATTGCCTACTCCAAGCCATGGTCTTCTCTGTAGTCACCTACGGATGTGAGAGATGGACCTTAGGGAAGGCCGAGCGAAGGAAGATTGATGCTTCTGAACTGTGGTGCCGGAGGAAAGTGCTGAGAGTGCCTTGGACTGCGAGAAGATCCAACCAGTCCATCCTCCAGGAAATAAAGCCCGACTGCTCATTGGAGGGAAGGAGACTAGAGACAAAGTGGAAGTCCTTTGGCCACATCATGAGGAGACAGGAAAGCCTAGAGAAGACAATTATGCTGGGGAAAGTGGAAGGTAAAAGGAAGAGGGGCCGACCAAGGGCAAGATGGATGGATGGCATCCTTGAAGTGACTGGACTGACCTTGAGGGAGCTGGGGGTGGTAACGGCCGACAGGGAGCTCTGGCGTGGGCTGGTCCATGAGGTCACGAAGAGTCGGAGACGACTGAACGAATGAACAACAACAACATTATTATTTTATTACATTTATTATTTTACACTATTATTATTATATTTATTATTTTACTCAACTAATTATGTTTACATTTATTATTTTACTCTATTATCTTGAGATCTATTTATTAATATTATTACGTTTATTATTTTGCTCTGCTATTATTGTTATTGTTACATTTATTATTTTATTCTATTTACTATTGTAATTAATGCATTTAATATTATTATTATTACAATTATTATTTTACTCTATGTATTATTGTTATTCCTCCTATGCTTAGTATCGAGGGGAAACCTTTACCTTTACCTAAAGATCCGATACTCAGCTTCACCTTTTGAAAAATCTGCATTTACCATTTTGGTTTGGGTCCTCGGGTCCGCTCCAGTTCCTGCCGCCTCCTGAGCTCCAGCAACCAGGCTTCTTCCACACGAAGGCGCTCCAGGCGGAGACGAGCCAACTCTTGCTGGTAGGGAGACATCTCGATCAGGGAGTTCCCAATGGCACTTTCAGCCAGAGTCTGGAGGAACCTGAATGGGACAAGACAGGCTTACAGTTTCTAGTTTGGGTAATTAACTGTCTCAAGGTACTGGCTTGTTCAGTAGACTCTCCTCTACAGTTCCATTTTGGTGGGAAGCCTTAGCATTGAACGGTTGTGTTGTTAAATTGAAAAGTAATGCCTCCACCTTTGTAACACCTCAACAGATGGCCGTACTGGTATGCAGCAGGTACTGGCTTGCTCAGTAGACTCTCCTCTACAGTTCCTTTTTGGCAGGAAGCCTTAGCATTGAACGGTTGTGTTGTTAAAGTGAAAAGCAATGCCTCCACCTTGGTAACTCCTCAACAGATGGCCATACTGGTATGCAGCAGGTACTGGCTTGCTCAGTAGACTCTCCCCTACAGTTCCATTTTGGCGGGAAGCCTTAGCATTGAACGGTTGTGTTGTTAAAGTGAAAAGCAATGCCTCCACCTTGGTAACTCCTCAACAGATGGCCGTACTGGTATGCAGCAGGTACTGTCTTGTTCAGTAGACTCTCCTGTACAGTTCCATTTTGGCGGGAAGCCTTAGCATTGAACGGTTGTGTTGTTAAAGTGAAAAGCAATGCCTCCACCTTCGTAACACCTCAACAGATGGCTGTACTGGTATGCGGCAGGTACAACACAACCATATTTATAATATTATAATGTAATACAATATAACACTAATAATAATAATAATAATACAATTTTGTAGTTATATGTTTTATATTACATGTAATATTACTAATTTCTCATGCCAGTAAGGTAATGCTCAAGATCCTGCAAGGAAGAAGACTCCCCATGACCCACTCTACATCCTGCTACTTTTTGGAGGAGGACGGACCATGGATGATGGGACTTTCAATACCTTTACTCACATCCTGAGACTACTGCGACCCTCATCTAATGACCGATAAAGACCAAACTTGGCACACAGAGTCCCCATGACCCACTCTACATCCTGCTACATTTTGGAGGAGGACGGACCATGGATGATGGGACTTTCAGCACCTTCACTCACATCCTGAGACTACTGCGACCCTCACCTAATGACCGATAAAGACCAAACTTGGCACACAGAGCCCCCATGACCCACTCTACATCCTGCTACCTTTTGGAGGAGGATGGACCATGGATGATGGGACTTTCAGCACCTTCACTCACATCCTGAGACTACTGCGACCCTCACCTAATGACCGATAAAGACTAAACTTGGCACACAGAGCCCCCTTGAGCCACTCTACATCCTGCTACTTTTTGGAGGAGGATGGACCATGGATGATGGGACTTTCAATACCTTTACTCACATCCTGAGTCTACTGCGACCCTCACCTAATGACCGATAAAGACCAAACTTGGCACACAGAGCCCCCATGACCCACTCTACATCCTGCTACTTTTTGGAGGAGGATGGACCATGGATGATGGGACTTTCAGCACCTTCACTCACATCCTGAGACTACTGCGACCCTCACCTAATGACCGATAAAGACCAAACTTGGCACACAGAGCCCCCATGACCCACTCTACATCCTGCTACGTTTTGGAGGAGGACGGACCATGGATGATGGGACTTGCAAATCGTAGTTATAGTTCACCTGTACCCCCTAAATCCAGCTGACACTGGATCTAGACTAAACTTGGAGCACAGGCAAACAATGCCTTTCTCTAATAATCTGGGCAGCGCTGGGTCCCCAAGCTAGTAATAAATAAAAGGACTAGAGATATAGAGGGCACTGTGTATTAACAGCAGCTTATTTGCGTGGTTGGATATAAACAATGGCCAAGATCTCTCTTACCTTTCATTGAGTTCCTGGGCTGTAGGTGAGGAGATAGAAGCGGAAGGTAAACTGTATGGACTCCATCCATTGTGGAGGGTTCCCCTTGCCTTAGGAGACCAGGAGCTGGAAGCTGAAGTTCCTGACCTGTGTATCCTTGCTTGTGGCTGCTTGCTCAACCTGCCTTTCTTCTGACCGCTACTGGACTTGGAGAGCTGTGGCGGAGGCTGGGCACACGCGTTGGCCTTGGCTGAGGTGGGCCTCCACACCGGCCTCGGAGACTGAGAGCGAGATCGGACCCAGCGAGCACGTTTGGTGGGTGGAGAGAATGACCGGCTGCGGATGGACCCAGAATGGTCAAGGCTTGGCGAGCGGCTTCCGGTTGGCGAGAAAGAACTCTGTTTTGGCCAGAGGCCTTTCACGGGGATTTCGGGGGGCAGCAAAGACTTGACGCCAATGACATGCGGAGAGCCAAGCTTCAAAGGTAAGGCGAGATCCATTGAGGACCAGATATTCTGGCGTACGATCTCACTCCCCAGTAGCCCAGCCACCCGGTTCATTGGCGGCGTGGCAAAGGTTGGGAGGCCCAGGCTTGCCATCTCTGAAGGTCTGAGCAGATGCTTTGGCTTTAAGGACCACTCTGTCTCTGTGGATGACTTTGGTGGCTCTCCAATAGCAGAGTCCTCCACGCTCCCAGCAAGAGCCACTGGCCAACTGGAGCCAAAATGGCTGGAATCAGCAACACACTCAAAGTGGAAAGGCCACTCTTGATTCAAACTGGAGGCCAAGCTGTCCACTTGGACCTTGAGTTTCTTCAGACTTTCTTCCAAGTTATCCATGGTGGACATCTCTGTGATGTGTAATTATCTATGTTGAAGGAAAAATCATTAATTTCAGTACAGAGTTTGCAAAATTCTCCAAAATTCTCTAAGAGCCAGCATTTTCCATAGACACCTCCAAGGTCGTGTGGCCGGCATAACCGCATGGAGCACCATTACCTTTACCACCAGAGCGATACCTATTGATCTACTCACATTTGCTTGCATTCGAACTGCTAGGTTGGCAGAAGCTGGGGCTGACAGCGGAAGCTCACGCCGCTCCCCGGATTCGAACCTGCGACTTTTCATTTATTTTAGAATGTCTGAGAAGTGCTGGGAATTTCAGTCCACAACATACAGAAGGATGCATTGCTCATGTTCTCGTGCTTAGAAAATGGAAAATTGCCCAAGGGCAACTTTCTCTGACAAATCCAGAGCAGGCCATAGTCTGAACACAAGGTACCAAGATGAATGCTAGTCAACTGAATCCAAAATAAATTAATATTGATTCTAATGCTCTGGAGCCTAGAACACAATAAAGCAGTGGTTCCTAACCTTTTTGTTTGACCAGGGACCACTTCGACCAGGGATCACTCTCCAACATCAGTACCAAAAGAGTTACAAATTAGTTTTGATCAACTTTAGATCTGGTCTGCTTATTTGGGATCCTGATTCAGAAAATTGCATTGGATAGACCACATCAGCTGATTCAGAAAACTGCATTGGATAGACCACACCAGCTGATTCAGAAAACTGCATTGGATAGACCACACCAGCTGATTCAGAAAACTGCATTGGATAGACCACAACAGCTGATTTAGAAAATTGTACTGGATAGACCCCATCAACTGATTTAGAAAACTGCATTGGATAGACCACACCAGCTGATTGGGAAAACTGCATTGGATACACCACATCGGCTGACTGAGAAAACTGCACTGGATAGACCACATCAGCTGATTCAGAAAATTGCACTGGATAAACCACCTCTGCTGATTCAGAAAATTGCACTGGATAAACTACCTCAGCTGATTCAAAAAATTGCACTGGATAGACCACCTCTGCTGATTCAGAAAATTGCCTTGGATAGACCACACCAGCTGATTGAGAAAACTGCATTGGATAGACCACATTGGCTGACTGAGAAAACTGCACTGGATAGACCACATCAGCTGATTCAGAAAATTGCACTGGATAGACCACATCAGCTGATTCAGAAAACTGCATTGGATAGACCCTATTGGCTGATTCAGAAAACTGCATTGGATAAACCACATCAGCTGATTCAGAAAATTGCACTGGATAGACCACACCAGCTCATTCAGAAAATTGCACTGGATAGACCACATCAGCTGATTCAGAAAACTGCAGGACAAGAGATCCCACCTAAACATTGGAAAGAACTTCCTGAGAGTAAGAACTGTTTTGCAGTGGGATATAGACATTTGGATTCTCCTTCTCTGGAAGTTTTAAGCAGAGGCCAGATGGCCATCTGTCAGGGGTGCTTTGATGGTGTTTTCCCTGAATGGCAGTGGGTTGGACTAGATGGCCCATGTGGCCTCTTCCAACTCAATTATTCTATGATTCTATGAATGAATGGGAAGTCACACCCCTCCAAAAGCGCCCCTTCCCACCTGAAAGAAGGCCTGCCAAGCTCCAGCCAACTTCCCCGTAGCAACAGTCACAAACAAGTCCCCGTTGCTAAGGGGAAGGACCGCCTCCTTTCCTTCCCTTCCGCCCAAAAGGCATCGGAGCCGCGCATGCGCAGAACCAGACCCGCCCTTAGCAGAGGGTTGTAAACCTTTCCGCCAATCAGCGAGAGAGGAAGGCAGGGGAAAAGGAGCGTGGCTGCGCATGCGCAGAAATAGATCCGCGCGAAGGGAAATCCTTAGCAGAGGGTTCTAAACCTTTCCGCCAATCAGCGTGAGGAAAGAAGAAAGAAGGGACGTGACTGCGCATGCGCAGAACCAAATCCGCACGAAGGGAGATACATATCAGAGAATTGTAAACCTTTCCGCCAATGAGCGTGAGGGGAAGAAAAAGAGGCGGGGCCGCGCATGCGCAGAACTAGACCCCCAGTAGGTGATTGTTCAGAGGGTTCTGAGCGTGTGAGGAAGGAAAAGAGGCGTGGCCGCGCATGCGCAGAACCAGACCCGCACTTCAGAGGGGGATGGTTTGCAGAGGGTTCTTAATCTGGTCCGCCAATGAGCGTGAGAGGAAAGAAGAAGGGGCGTGGTCGCGCATGCGTAGAACCAGATCCAGCACGAAAGGAGACGCTTAGCAGAGGGTTACAATGAGCGTGAGAGGAAGGAAAAGGGGCGTAGCCGCGCATGCGCAGAACCAGACCCGCACTTCAGAGGAGGATTGTTCGCAAAGGGTTGTTAATCTGGTCCGCCAATGAGCGTGAGAGGAAATAAGGGGCGTGGCCGCGCATGCGCAGAACCAGATCCAGCACGCCAGGAGATGCTTAGTAGAGGGTTACAATGAGATTGCGAGGAAGGAAAGGGGGCGGGGTTGCGCATGCGCAGAACCAGATCCAGCATGCAGGGAGATGCTTAGCAGAGGGTTACATTGGGATTGCGAGGAAGGAAAGGGGGCGTGGCCGCGCATGCGCAGAACCAGATCCAGCTTAGTAGAGGGTTACATTGAGATTGCGAGGAAGGAAAGGGGGCGTGACCGCGCATGCGTAGAACCAGATCCAGCTTAGTAGAGAGTTACAATGAGATTGAGGCAGGAAAAGGGGCGTGGCCGCGCATGCGCAGAACCAGATCCAGCAGGAATGGAGATGCTTAGTAGAGGGTTACATTGGGATTGCGAGGAAGGAAAGGGGGCGTGACCGCGCATGCGTAGAACCAGATCCAGCACGAAGGGAAATGCTTAGCAGAGGGTTACAATGAGCGTGAGAGGAATGAAAAGGGGCGTGGCTACGCATGCGCAGAAACAGATTTGCAGGGAAAGGCGATACTTAGAGGTGTGTTGTAAATCTTTCCGCCAATCAGCGTCAGAGGAAGGAAGAAGGGGCGTGGCCGCGCCTGCGCAGAACAGACGGAGGCCGGAAGAGGCGGGGCTGCGCCTGCGCAGAAGGGAGAGAGCGTGCTCCGCGTGTCTGAGGGAAATTTTTTCCGGTGATTGCCGGTGAAGGAAGTGCCTTCATGTCGTGGCTCTTCGGCTTGAACCGCGGAGGGGGAGGCGGCGGCGACGCCTCTTCCCCGGGCCTCCCTCCACTGCCTCCTCCGCCTTCGGGATCCTCCTCCGGGGAAGGCGCCGGGGAGGCGGGCCGGCCCAAGGACAAATGGAGCAACTTCGACCCCACCGGCCTGGAGCGCGCCGCCAAGGCCGCCAGGGAGCTCGACGCCTCGCGTGAGTCCAGCCAGGCAGGCAGGGGCGGGTCGTGGGGTCTCCCTCGGGTGGAGGTCACACTCTCCCTTCTTTCTGGGTGAACTACAACTCCCTGAACTACAACTACAACCCCTATAAATGTCGTAAAGAAACAAACAATCCCACACCAGTGGAGAGAGGAAGGGACACTGGGGTGCCTCAGGTGGAGGACACACTTTCCCTGGGTGTGGGTGAACTACAACTCCCTGAACTACAACCCCTTCGGCCTATAAATGTCATAAAGAAACAAACAATCCCACACCAATGGAGAGAGTAAGGAACACTGGGGTGCCTGTAGTGGAGGAACTTGTGTGGAGCTCACACTTTCCCTGCTTGTGGGTGAACTACAACTCCCTGAACTACAACTACAACCCCTGTAAATGTCGTAAAGAAACAAACAATCCCACACCAGTGGAGAGAGTATGGAACACTGGGATGCCTGTGGTGGAGGTCACACTTTCCCTGGGTGTGGGTGAACTACAACTCCTTGAACTGCAACTACAACCCCTTCGGCCTATAAATGTCATAAAGAAACAATCAATCCCACACCAATGGAGAGAGTAAGGAATACTGGGGTGCCTGTGGTGGAGGAACTAGGGTGGAGGTCACACTTTCCCTGCTTGTGGGTGAACTACAACTCCCTGAACTACAACTACAACCCCTGTAAATGTCGTAAAGAAACAAACAATCCCACACCAATGGAGAGAGTAAGGGACACTGGGATGCCTGTGGTGGAGGAAACACATAAAACCTAGGATGAAATTGTCCCCGACTGAAAGCATTCCCATAAATCCCTCCAAAGACACCCAATATTTTTTTGTTGGGCAAGGGGGTCTGTTTGCCAAGTTAATACCAGGTCCATCATTGGTGGAGTTCATAGAATCAAAGCATCCAGTCCAACCCCATTCTGCCAAGAAGCAGGAATATCAAATCACTCCTGACAGATGGCCATCCAGCCTCTGTTTAAAAGCTTCCAAAGAAGGAACCTCCATGACACTCCAGGGCAGAGAGTTCCACTGCTGAACAGCTCTCACAGTCATAGAATCCTAGAATCAAAGAGTTGGAAGAGACCTCCTAGGCCATCATCCAGTCCAACCCCATTCTGCCAAGAAGCAGGAATATTGCATTCAAAGCACCCCTGACAGATGGCCATCCAGCCTCTGTTTCAAAGCCTCCAAGGAAGGAGCCTCCACCATGCTCCATGGCAGAGAGTTCCATTGCTGAACGGCTCTCACAGTCATGTTCAGATGGAATCTCCTTTCTTGTAGTTTGAAGCCATTGTTCCATTGCGTCCTAGTCTCCAAGGAAGCAGAAAACAAGCTTGCTCCCTCCTCCTCCCTGTGGCTTCCTCTCACGTATTTATACATGGCTATCATCTCTCAGCCTTCTCTTCTTCAGGCTAAACATGCCCAGCTCCTTCTGCCGCTCCTCATAGGGCTTGTTCTCCAGACCCTTGATCATTTTAGTCGCCCTCCTCTGGACACATTCCAGCTTAGAGTCAATATCTCCCTTGAATTGTGGTGCCCAGAATTGGACACAGTATTCCAGGTGTGGTCTAACCAAGGCGGAATAGAGCATGGGGAGCATGACTTCCTTAGATCTAGACACTAGGCTCCTCTTGATGCAGGCCAAAATCCCATTGGCTTTTTTTGCCGCCACATCCCATTGTTGGCTCATGTTTAACTTGTTGTCCACGAGGACTCCAAGATCTTTTTCACACGTACTGCTCTCGAGCCAAGCCTCCCCCATTCTGTATTTTTGCATTTCATTTTTTCTGCCAAAGTGGAGTATCTTGCATTTGTCACTGTTGAACTTCATTGTGTTAGTTTTGGCCCATCATCTCTCTAATCTGTCAAGATCGTTTTGAATTCTGCTCCTGTCCTCTGGAGTCTTGGCTCTCCCTCCCAATTTGGTGTCGTCTGCAAACTTGATGATCCTGCCTTCTAGCCCTTCCTCTAAGTCATTAATAAAGATCCTGAGCAGGACCGGGCCCAGGGGGGAACCCTGCAGATGGCCCTTCACTTCTTTCCAAGATGAAGAGGAAGCATTAGTGAGCACTCTCTGTGTTCGTCCACTTAACCAATGACAGATCCACCTCACCGTAGTTTTGCCTCGCCCACATTGGACTAGTTTCCTTGCCAGAAGGTCATGGGGGACCTTGTCGAAGGCCTTCCTGAAATCCAGGTATGCCACATCCACGGCATCA
The DNA here is from genome assembly GCF_037176765.1 of Anolis sagrei. Lineage (NCBI taxonomy): Eukaryota > Metazoa > Chordata > Lepidosauria > Squamata > Anolidae > Anolis > Anolis sagrei. The sequence continues at coordinate 2,025,812 of NC_090033.1, forward strand.
TTCCCCGCATCTACCCAGCTTGTAACTCTATCGAAAAAAGAGATCAGATGAGTCTGACCTGACTTGTTTTTGATAAATCCATGTTGACTATTAGCAATGACGGCATTTCTTTCTAAGTGTTTGCAGACCACTTCCTTAACAATCTTTTCCAGAACCTTGCCTTCAGAGTGCTCTTCAGTTGCCGGTGAACTATAATTCTCAGTACCTACAACTGCTATAAATCAAGATCAATTCAATGTGGGATTTTATTCAGCTGTGTGGATGGGCGCAGAATTGAAAAATGTAGGGAAGGGTGGGTGAGGTTATGCTAATAATAATAATATATTATTATTATTATTATGGAGCCCCCGGTGGCGCAGTGGGTTAAAGCCCTGTGCTGGCAGGACTGAAGACCAACAGGTCGCAGGTTCAAATCTGGGGAGAGGTGGATGAGCTCCCTCTATCAGCTCCAGCTCCTCATGCGGGGACATGAGAGAAGCCTCCCACAAGGATGATAAAACATCAAATCATCCAGGTGTCCCCTGGGCAACGTCCTTGCAGACGGCCAATTCTCTCACACCAGGAGCGACTTGCAGTTTCTCAAGTCACTCCTGACACGACAAAAAAAAATTATTATTATTATTATATTACATGTAATATTACAATATAATGGTGTAGTACAATATAGTAATATATAATACTGATATTGTGCTGTGCTAAAAATCTATATTGTATGTATATATATCTTGTAAGCCGCTCTGAGTCCCCTTTGGGGTGAGAAGGGTGGCATATCAATGTCGTAAATAAATAAAGAACTTTAGAAACTATAACTCCCATGATAACTCTAGCTTTGCAAGGTTTTTCCGCCTTTGCAGCAAAAGAGTGCTCGGGCCTCACTAGACAACCGTACCCATGATCTAGTCATTGAATGAATGAGAAACTCAGAGTCACATGAGGGCGGAAGGTTCAAAGGTCAGCTCTCACTGATGCAATCTACTGCTGGGATAATGCAAGTTGGTAGCTCAAAGTTAGACAACAGAAAGGTTTCTTTAGACAGATGTTTTCAGTTGCTTTAGAGTCTGACTCTTCTATTCTAGCTGTTGCACTCCAGATCAGGAAAAAGCCCTCGGACTTTAAAACACACCCCACAATTATTATTATTATTATTATTATTATTATTTGCTTTATTTCTATACCACATTTTTCAGCCTAAATCTGCGATGAGTGAAGAAACAAATCCTCTTTTATTGAAGCTTAGAAAATAGCCAGAAGAAATAAATGCTTGTAAGGAAATAAGAAGGTTCCAAAAAGTAATAAGTCAGTAAAATGCAGTAACACAAAGCAATGTCCACACAAGTTATAAAAGCAGTTCCAAGGCAGTGTTTATCCAGGCAGGAAGCACAGACAATCCAAAGGGCTAAAATTCTCCACAGGAACAAGACCCCTTGAACAGGATTTCCATGGCACTTGAACTTGAGTTCCAAACGATGCCTGATCTAACAGGTTTTCCCTTGAAGCAAACCTTGTATCCCAAACCCCAGGAATTGGTTTCGGTGGAAGGAAGGAAAAAAGGGAGGAAGAACAAAAAGGTGGGAGGGAGAAAGAGGGAAAGGGAGGGAGGGAGGAAAGCGAAGGAAGGAAGGAGAAAGAGGGAGAGAAGGAAGGAGGGTAGAAAGGGGAGGATGAAAGGGAGGAAAAGGAAGATGGAAGGGAGGGAGGAAATAAGGATTAAGGGAGGACTAAAGGGTGGAATGGAGGGAGGGGGAAAGAAGGGAGGAAGGAAAGACAAAAGGGAAGGAGGGTGGAAAGAGGGAAGAAAGGACGAAAGGGAGGAAAAAAAGATGGGAGGGAGGAAGTAAAGAGAGAAGGAAGGAAGGGAGGACCAAAGAGTGGAAGGGAATGGAGGGAGGGAGAAAGAGGGAGAGGGGAAGGAAGGAAAGCGAAGGAAGGAGAAAGAGGGAGAGAGGGAAGGAGGGTGGAAGAAAGGAGCAAAGGGAGGAAAAGAAAGATGGAAGGGAAGGAGGAAGTAAAGAGAGAAGGAAGTAAGGGAGGACCAAAGGGTGGAAGGGAATGGAGGGAGGGAGAAAGAGGGAGAGGGGAAGGGAGGGAGGGAGGAAAGCGAAGGAAAGAGAAAGAGGGAATGAGGGTGGAAGAAAAGAGGAAAAGAAAGATGGAAGGGAAGGAGGAAATAAAGAGAGACAGAAGCAAGGGAGGACCAAAGGGTGGAAGGGAATGGAGGGAGGGAGAAAGAGGGAGAGGGGAAGGAAAGAGAAGAAAGGAAAGACAAAAGGGAAGGAAGGGGAGAGAGGAAAGGAGGGTGGAAAGAGGGAACGAAGGACGAAAGGGAGGAAAAGAAAGATGGAAGGGAAGGAGGAAATAAAGAGAGGAGGACTAAAGGGTGAAAGGGAATGGAGGGAGGGAGAAAGAGAAGGAAGAAAAGACAAGGGAAGAAGGCAGGAAAGAGGGAAGGAAGGATGGAAGGAGAAAGAGGGAGGTAAGGAAGGAAAGAGAGAAGGAAGGATAGGATAGTGAGAGAGAGAAGGGCCTGAGAAAAGAGCCCAAGGGGCCGCATCCGTTCCCAGGCCCTGTGTGTAAGTGTGTGTAAAAGCAAGCTTTGGATCAGTTTTGCTGTCTGAGATTTCGCCTCACTTTTTGTCCCTGTGAGAATTGTTCTTGACTAGGAGTCGTTTGTAAGTCGGGTGTTTGTAACTCGGGGACTGCCTGTAATGAGCGTCAAAGCCTGAACAGCTTTGATATTTGGGGTGGACAACTTCTCTGCCTTCCAGCTTGGGAAGTCTTGTTCCCCAGTAGGTTGTGATATAGACTCAAATGGTCTGAAGGGGTCCCCCACTTGCCTCGCAAAGGAGTGTTGAATTGTGTGTGTGTGTCTCTCCCTCCTCTTCAGGACATGCCAAAGAGGCCCTCAACATGGCACAGTTGCAGGAACAGACCCTCCAACTGGAGCAGCAGACCAAACTCAAGGTGAGCTAAGCTTTTGGGGTCCAAACTATCTTATTAGATATTATAATCCTTTTGGTTCTTTGTGGAGTCTTAACTCAGCGTTTGTTTGTTTATTTATTTATTTGCAGCATTTATATTCCGCCCTTCTCACCCTGGATCAGGGCGGATCACAATGCACATCTACATGGGAAACATTCAATGCCATAGACACACAACATATATAGACTGAGACACAGAGACTATTTAACTTTCCAGCTTCATGAGGATATGCTTTTTGTATTCCGGCCACCGGGGGAGCTGTCCCTTCACTATCCACTTGTGACACCGATGGAGTACTTCCTCATTCTTTTGCACATTGCTGGAGAGTTTTATGGTGTCGTAAATTACTGTATATACTCAACATCTCAGGGAGGTATTCACTCGAGCCAGATTTGATCAGCTAGAGACAATGGTTATATACGGGAGATTTAACAGCATCCCTTATAATGAACGGAGTTGTATCTGCGGGGCACCTGAAATTGAGGATATAGCACACACATTGTTTGATTGCAAATTGTATCAAAAGGTGAGAGACTTCCACCTTGGTCAATATATCAAACGGACAATGTATTGGGATTCTCACATCAGAACAACATATTTTATGTGTGGCCAAGACCCAAAAATAACATATAAAACAGCTCTGTACTTAAGCAAAACAATACGTCTGAGAACCACATATGTAGGGCTGATTGGGGTAAATTGTAGGGGTGATAATTAAATATGATGTATATACTCAGCTTGATCAGTTTATCAGTTTTATCGTGTCTTATCATATGTATTTACTGTATTATTATAAGTGTCTTATTTTAACTTTCTACGTGGAGTGTGATCAGGTCTTGTCAGGCCTTGTTGTTCTGTTTCTTATTGTGATATGGCCTAAGGGCTAATCAATAAAATTACTACTACTGTATATACTCGAGTATAAGCCTAGTTTTTCAGCCCCTTTTTTTAGGCTGAAAAAGATCCCCTCGGTTTATACTCAAGTCAAGGTTATTTATTATTTTATTCTGTTATTAGTATTATTTTTATTTCATGTATTTTTATTACATTTACAGTATTTTACTCTATTATTATTAAGATTATTATTATTACATTTATTATACTTTATTATTATTGCATTTATTATTTTACTCTATTATTACATTTATTATTTTACTCTTATTATTACTGTTATTACTGCATTTCCATTATTTTACTTTATTATTATTATTATTATTATTATTACGTTCATTATTTTACTCTTTATTATTGTTGGAAGGATACGTAAATACATTTACACTGAAGAAGGTTAGAATAATGATTTAATCAGAGTTGGGCAGTCTTATCTCAAATTACAATTTTATGTAAATACTCAACACCATTTCACCTCCTGATGCCTCAATTAATGTAATTTAATTGTTATCTATTTTTATTTTGAAATTTACCAGTAGCAGTTTCATTTCTCACTCTCGGCTTATACTCAAGTCAATATGTTTTCCCAGTTTTCTGTGGTAAAATTAGGTGCCTCGGCTTATATTCAGGTCAGCTTATACTCGAGTATATGCGGGTAGTTAAATTGGCCTCCCCACATAAGCGATACCTAAATTTCCTACTTGACAGATGCAACTGTCTTTCAGGCTGCGAAGGTTGACAGCAAGCTAGACAAATGGTCGGAAGCTCACTCCGACCCGGGCTGGCATCGAACTCATGACCTTTTGGTCAGTAATGATTAAATGCAGCTAGCTCCCCAGCTGACTGTGCCCCAGCCCGGTCCTTAACAATATAATACTACTAATAATATGATATAATGAGGTATAATGGGGTGAGATAATATAATATATTGTATTTACTTTGTACTTGTAAGCTGCTCTGTGTCCCTTTCGGGGTGAGAAGGGCGGCATATAAATGTTGTAATTAAATAAAAATATTTTTATTATTATTATATAATATTATATATTTTTATATATATTAAAATATATTATAGTACAATAATAATATTAATATTGTACTATGGCAATAATATAATATATTGTATTTACTTTGTACTTGTAAGCTGCTCTGTGTCCCTTTTGGGGTGAGAAGGGCGGCATATAAATGTTGTAAATAAATAAAAAATATTTAAGAAATCATAGTACAATATAGTAGTATATAATATTAATATTGTGCTATGGAAATAATATAATATATTTTATTTACTTTGTACTTGTAAGCCGCTCTGTGTCCCTTTCGGGATGAGAAGGGCGGCATATAAATGTTGTAATTAAATAAAAATATTTTTATTATTATATATTATTATATATTTTTATATATATTAAAAATATATTATAGTACAATAATAATATTAATATTGTACTATGGCAACAATATAATATTTTGTATTTACTTTGTACTTGTAAGCTGCTCTGTGTCCCTTTCGGGGTGAGAAGGGCGGCATATAAATGTTGTATATAAATAAAAATATTAAAAAAATATTATAGTACAATACAGTAATATATAATATTAATATTGTGCTGTGGCAATAATATAATATATTGCATTTACTTTGTACTTGTAAGCTGCTCTGAGTCCCTTTCGGGGTGAGAAGGGCGGCATAGAAATGTCGTCAATCAATCAATCAATAAAATTTTACTTAATGTTGGAAAGAACATTTTCCCTTATTTTCCCTTCTGTCTTTCCTCCTAGGAGTATGAGGCTGCCATTGAGCAACTGAAAAACGAGCAGGTCCGGATACAAGCGGAAGAGAGAAGGAAAACGCTGAGTGAAGAGACAAGGCAACAGCAAGCAGTAAAGTGGGCTTTTCTGGTCATGTCGGGGGGCAAAAACAGAGGTGTAAATAAGCAAAATCCACCAAGGTTAACCTGCCAAATAATAATAATCATCATCATCTATATAAATAAAAATGTAATGTTCGTTTGTGGGATTAACACAACTCAAAAACCACTGGACGAATTGACACCAAATTTGGACCCAAGACTCCTAACAACCCAATGTATGTCCTTCACTAAAAAAAAAATGAGTTTGTCATTTGGGAGTTGTAGTTGCTGGGATTTATAGTTCCCCTACAATCAAGGAGCATTCTGAACTCCACCAATGATGGAATTGAATCAAACTTAGCATAAAGGACTCCCATGACCAACAGAAAACACCAGAACGGTTTGCTGGGCACTGACCTTGAGCTTGGGAGTTGTAGTTCACCTACATCCAGAGAGCACTGAGGACACAAACAATGATAGATCTGGACCAAACTTGGCACAAATATTCCATATGCCCAAATATGAACACAGATGCAGTTTGGAGAAAATAGACCCTGACATTTGGGAGATGTCCTTTCTGGGATTTATAGTTCACCTACATCCAGAGAGCACTGAGGACACAAACAATGATAGATCTGGACCAAACATGGCACAAATATTCCATATGCCCAAATATGAACACAGATTGAGTTTGGGGGAAATAGACCCTGACATTTGGGAGATGTCCTTTCTAGGATTTATAGTTCACCTACAATCAAAGAGCATGCTGAACTCCACCAACAAAAGAATTGGGGCAAACTTCTCACATAGATTTTGTTGATTTTGTCATTTTGGGAGTTGTAGTTGCTGGGATTTATAGTTCACCTACAACCAAAGAGCATTCTGAACCCCACCGACAATAGAATTGGACCAAACTTGGCACACAGAACTCCCATGACCAACAGAAAATACTGGAAGGGTTTGGTGGGCAGTGTCCTTTGGTTTGGGAGTTGTAGTTCACCTACATCCAGAGAGCACTGTGGGCTCAAACAATGATGGATCTGGACCAAACTCTACATGAATACTCAATATGCCCAAATGTGAACACTGGTGGAGTTTGAGGGAAATAGAATCTTGACATTTGGGAGTTGTAGTTGCTGGGATTTCTAGTTCACCTACAATCACAGAGCATTCTGAACCCCACCGATAGAATTGGGCCAAACCTCCCACACAGAACCCCCATGTGGGCCACAGCAACGCGTGGCAGGGGACGGCTAGTAATAATAGTAATAATCTTTATTTATACCTCGCCACCATCTCCCCAATGGGGACTCAGGGTGGCTTACATGAGGCCGAGCCCAATCAACAAATTACAGCAAAATAAAACCAAAAATACAAGCAACAAAGAACATCATAATTACATAAAACATATGAATACATTAATGATATAAGATTACAATAAACACAGTCACAGTGACAATGGCCGGGCTACATATATAATGTAATATAATATAATATATTGTATATACATATAATATTTATAATATTATAATGTCATGCAATATAATAATAATGTGATAATATAATTATAATGCGTGTAATATTACTAATAATACTATGATATGGTATGGTGCAATATAGCAATGTTTAATGCTTATATTATTTATCGTGTCAGTATCATCCAGACAATGTCTGGTTGATGTTTAATTCTGATATTGTACTATGCTAATAATATAATATATATTGTACGTATATATATTTTGTAAGCCGCTCTGAGTCCCCTTTGTGTTGAGAAGAGCAGCATATAAATGTGGTAAATAAATAAATAAATGGAACAATGGCTCCAAAATATGAGAAAGGAGTTTCTACCTGAACATTGGGGAAAACTTCCTGATTGTGAGAGCCGTTCAGCAGTGGAACTCTCTGCCCCAGAGTGTGATGGAGGCTCTGTCTATGGAGAGTTTTAAACAGAGGCTGGAGCCCCCGGTGGCGCAGTGGGTTAAAGCCCTGTGCTGGCAGGACTGAAGACCGACAGGTCGCAGGTTCGAATCCCGGGAGAGGCGGATGAGCTCCCTCTATCGACTCCAGCTCCTCATGCGGGGACAAGAGAGAAGCCTCCCACAAGGATGACAAAACATCAAAAATCATCCGGGCGTCCCCTGGGCAACGTCCTTGCAGACGGCCAATTCTCTCACAACAGGAGCGGTTGCTCCTGACACGACAAAAAAACAAAACAAACAGAGGCTAGATGACCATCTGTTTGGGGTGCTTTGAATGCAATTTTCCTGCTTCTTGGCAGAATGAGGTTGGACTGGATGGCCCACGCGGTCTCTTCCAGCCCTAACCCTAACCCTAGCCTAACCTGGCTAATGTCGGGTCACCATTCCCGCACACCGAACACATACAGACATTTCATGGACATCAGGAAGAACTTCCTGACTGTGAAAGCTGTTCAGCAGTGGAACTCTCTGTCCTGGAGTGTGGTGGAGGCTCCTCCTTTGGAGGTTTTTAAGCAGAGGCTGGCCATCTGTCGGGGGTGCTTTGAATGCAATTTTCCTGCTTCCTGGCAGAATGGGGTTGGACTGGATGGCCCACGCGGTCTCTTCCAACCCTAACCCTAGCCTAACCTGGCTAATGTCGGGTCACCATTCCCGCACACCGAACACACTCAGACATTTCATGGACATCAGGAAGAACTTCCTGACTGTGAGAGCTGTTCAGCAGTGGAACTCTCTGCCCCGGAGTGTGGTGGAGGCTCCTTCTTTGGAGGCTTTGAAGCAGAGGCTGGCCATCTGTCGGGGGTGCTTTGAATGCAATTTCCCTGCAGAATGGGGTTGGACTGGACGGCACACGAGATCTCTTCCAACTCCATGATTCTATGATTCAGAGTTCAGTTTGGACCTGGTTCCATCGTATTCTTGTCTTCAGATAACATGTTTTTAGGACATATATTGGAAACAAATATCTATTTAAGTTTATCCTTTTTTTCTTCACAGAGGGCACAATATCAAGACAAGTTGGCCAGGCAGCGGTATGAGGACCAGCTAAGGCAGCAGGTGAGGGCATCTCCTTGCAGGAAATACACCTGAGTTGCTTGCCATAGTCAAGATAATAGCAAAAGGTCGAGGGAAGAGTCATTCTGTCATCTAAATACACCAGAATCCATAGTAAACATCACTGAATAATAATAATAATAATAATTATAGAAATTAAGAGAATAAAAATCCCAGTGTTGGGAAATGTACTAGGAATTTGGAATAGATACAAGGAAATATTATTATCAGGAAGTTCAACACTAACACCAATAATAATGGATCGAAAATTCCCCAAAAAATAAAAATATATATTAGACAAAAAATTAAGAGAGAAGAATATAGATGAAACTGGAGATTGGATAAAAGAAAACATGAGGAAAGAAATTATATTGAGAGAATTTAGAGATATTAAACTGTCGGAACCCAGGTGCCTTAAAGAGCTCTTTGTTTGAGCGGTGATGGCATGATCATCAGCGTAGATGAAACTCTCAGAAGTAAGGATGATGTACTTTGGCCACATAATAGTCAGTAAGAGCACCTAAAGCTTCAGAGAGCTTCAGTTCAACCATGTCAAAGCTTCCATTCATGGAGCTTTTATATACTCATGTATAAGTCGAGGGTAGATTTTAGGACCCCAAAAACCTATACATTAGCATATAAGGAAACAGCTAATTTGAGTGGATCGTTCTCTCTTTCTAGCAACTCCTTAATGAAGAGAATTTGAGAAAGCAAGAGGAATCTGTTCAGAAGCAGGAGGCCATGAGGAGAGGTAATGTCCCCGGGTTCAATTTTATTTTTTCCCCCTTTTCTTGGAGGGAAACTATAACTCCTCTGTTTCCTACAGCCGTGCAAAAGACATACTGTATATACTCGAGTATAAGCCGACCCAAATATGAGCCGAGGCACTTAATTTTGCCACAAAAAAACTGGGAAAACGTATTGACTCGAGTATAATCCGAGGGCGAAAAATGCAGCAGCTACTGGTCAATTGCAAAGTAAAAAGAGACCGATAAAATGACATTAATTGAGTCATCCATAGGTTAAATGTATTTGAATATTTACATAAAACCGTAATTTAAGATAAGGCAGTAAACTCTGATTAAACCATTATTCTAACCTCCTTCAATGTAAAGGTGCTTGTGTATCCTTCCAATAATAATAAAGAGAGTAAAATTGTGGAAATGTAACAATAATAATAATAATAACAACAATAACAACAATAACAATAACAACAATAATAGAGGAAAATAATAAATGTAATAATAAGAATAAATAGAGGAAAATAATAAGAGGAATAAAAAATAGAGGAAAATAATAAATGTTATACTACTACTACTACTACTAATAATAACAAAGAGTAAAATAATATAAATATAATAATATCAGTAATAACAGAGTAAAATAATAAATGTAGTAAAAATAATAATAATAGAGTACAGTAATGTAAATGTAATAATAACAATAAAAGAGTAAAATGATAAATATAATAACAATAGAGTAAAATAATAAATGTAATAATAATAGTAAAATAATGGAAATGTAGTAATAACAATAATAGAGTAAAATGATAAATATAATAATAAGAGTAAAATAATAAATGTAATAATAATAATTATAAATAGAGTAAAATAATATAAATATAATAATATCAGTAATAACAGAGTAAAATAATAAATGTAGTAAAAATAGTAATAATAGAGTACAGTAATGTAAATGTAATAATAACAATAAAAGAGTAAAATGATAAATATAATAGTAATAGAGTAAAATAATAAATGTAATAATAATAATAGAGTAAAATAATGGAAATGTAATAATAACAATAATAGAGTAAAATGATAAATATAATAAGAGTAATATAATAAATGTAATAATAATAATAATAATAAATAGAGTAAAATAATATCCGTAATAACAGAGTAAAATAATGGAAATTTAATAATATCCGTAATAACAGAGTAAAATAATAAATGCAGTAATAATAATAATAATACAGTACAACAATGTAAATGTAATAATAACAATAATAGAGTAAAATAATAAATGCAGTAAAAATAATAATAATACAGTACAACAATGTAAATGTAATAATAACAATAAAAGAGGAAAATTATAAATATAATAGTAATAGAGTAAAATAAGAAAAGCAATAATAACAGTAAATAGAGCAAAATAATGGAAATCTAATAATATCATTAATAACAGTAAATAATAAATGCAGTAAAAATAATTATAATAATACAGTACAACAATGTAAATGTAATAATAACAATAATAGAGTAAAATGATAAATATAATAACAATAGAGTAAGATAAGAAATGCAATAATAACAGCAAATAGAGTAAAATAATGGAAATGAAATAATATCAGTAATAACAGAGTAAAATAATAAATGCAGTAATAATAATAATAATAATACAGTACAATAATGTAAATGTAATAATAACAATAAAAGAGTAAAATGATAAATATAATAGTAATAGAGTAAAATAATAAATGTAATAATAATAATAGTAAAATAATGGAAATGTAATAATAACAATAATAGAGTAAAATGATAAATATAATAATAAGGGTAAAATAATAAATGTAATAATAATAATAAATAGAGTAAAATAATGGAAATTTAATAATATCAGTAATAACAGAGTAAAATAATAAATGCAGTAAAAATAATTATAATAATACAGTACAACAATGTAAATGTAATAATAACAATAAAAGAGTAAAATGATAAATATAATAGTAATAGAGTAAAATGATAAATGTAATAATAATAATAGAGTAAAATAATGGAAATGTAGTAATAACAATAATAGAGTAAAATGATAAATATAATAAGAGTAATATAATAAATGTAATAATAATAATAATAATAATAATAATAATAATAAATAGAGTAAAATAATATCCGTAATAACAGAGTAAAATAATGGAAATTTAATAATATCCGTAATAACAGAGTAAAATAATAAATGCAGTAAAAATAATAATAATACAGTACAATAATGTGAATGTAATAATAACAATAACAGAGTAAAATGATAAATATAATAACAATAGAGTAAGATAAGAAATGCAATAATAACAGCAAATAGAGTAAAATAATGGAAATGTAATAATATCAGTAATTACAGAGTAAATAATAAATGTAAAAATAATAATAATACAGTACAATAATGTAAATGTAATAATAACAATAGTAGGGTAAAATGATAAATATAATAATAGAGTAAAATAATAAATGTAATAATAATAATAGAGTAAATTAATAAATGTAATAAAAATAATAATAGAGTAAAATAATAGAAATGTAATATTATCAAAATAATAGAGGAAAATAACAAATGTAATAATAATAGAGTAAAATAATAAATGTCAAAGGACTGAAAACTTGGCTTATACTTGAGTATATACATGTGTTGTTTTGTTTTTGGCTGACCAGTTTAGAGATTTGATCTCCAGAACTCTTACTTGGAATATTTCCTGGGTCTCTCCTTTGCAGCTACGGTGGAGCGGGAGATGGAGCTCCGGCACAAGAACGAGATGCTGCGGATCGAGGCCGAAGCCCGCGCACGAGCCAAGGCCGAGCGGGAGAACGCAGACCTCATCCGGGAACAGATTCGGTTGAAGGCAGCCGAGCACCGCCAGACTGTGCTGGATTCCCTCAAGTATGTTTGAGTATACCTAAAGTATCAGAAACTAGAGCTGATGTGGTCTATCCAATGCAATTTTCTGCATCAGCCGATGTGGTCTATCCAGTGCAATTTTCCGAATCAGCTGGTGTGGTCTATCCAATGCAATTTTCCGAATCAGCTGGTGTGGTCTATCCAATGCAATTTTCCGAATCAGCCGATGTGGTCTATCCAATGTAATTTTCTGAATCAGCCGATGTGGTCTATCCAATGCAATTTTCTGAATCAGCCGATGTGGTCTATCCAATGCAATTTTCTGAATCAGCCGATGTGGTCTATCCAATGCAATTTTCTGAATCAGCCGATGTGGTCAATCCAATGCAATTTTCTGAATCAGCCGATGTGGTCTATCCAATGCAATTTTCTGAATCAGCCGATGTGGTCTATCCAGTGCAATTTTCTGAATCAGCCGATGTGGTCTATCCAATGCAATTTTCTGAATCAGCCGATGTGGTCTATCCAATGCAATTTTCTGAATCAGCCGATGTGGTCTATCCAATGCAATTTTCTAAATCAGCCGATGTGGTCAATCCAATGCAATTTTCTGAATCAGCCGATGTGGTCTATCCAATGCAATTTTCTGAATCAGCCGATGTGGTCTATCCAGTGCAATTTTCTGAATCAGCCGATATGGTCTATCCAATGCAATTTTCTGAATCAGCCGATGTGGTCTATCCAATGCAATTTTCTGAATCAGCCGATGTGGTCTATCCAGTGCAATTTTCTGAATCAGCCGATGTGGTCTATCCAATGCAATTTTCTGAATCAGCCGATGTGGTCTATCCAATGCAATTTTCTGAATCAGCCGATGTGGTCTATCCAATGCAATTTTCTGAATCAGCCGATGTGGTCAATCCAATGCAATTTTCTGAATCAGCCGATGTGGTCTATCCAATGCAATTTTCTGAATCAGCCGATGTGGTCAATCCAATGCAATTTTCTGAATCAGTCGATGTGGTCTATCCAATGCAATTTTCTGAATCAGCCGATGTGGTCAATCCAATGCAATTTTCTGAATCAGCCGATGTGGTCTATCCAATGCAATTTTCTGAATCAGCCGATGTGGTCAATCCAATGCAATTTTCTGAATCAGCCGATGTGGTCTATCCAATGCAATTTTCTGAATCAGCCGATGTGGTCAATACAATGCAATTTTCTGAATCAGCCGATGTGGTCTATCCAATGCAATTTTCTGAATCAGCCGATGTGGTCTATCCAATGCAATTTTCTGAATCAGCCGATGTGGTCTATCCAGTGCAATTTTCCGAATCAGCTGGTGTGGTCTATCCAATGCAATTTTCTGAATCAGCCGATGTGGTCTATCCAATGCAATTTTCTGAATCAGCCGATGTGGTCTATCCAATGCAATTTTCCGAATCAGCTGGTGTGGTCTATCCAATGCAATTTTCTGAATCAGCCGATGTGGTCTATCCAGTGCAATTTTCCGAATCAGCTGATGTGGTCTATCCAATGCAATTTTCTGAATCAGCCGATGTGGTCTATCCAATGCAATTTTCTGAATCAGCCGATGTGGTCTATCCAATGCAATTCTACCTACCTACACCCCTATGTATCCATCTGTCTGTCTGTGTGTCTGTCTATCCCTCTATGTATCCTCCCTCACTCCCTTCCAATCTAATCTAACAATTTATCCCTCTATGTATCTACCCCTCTATCTATTCATCTGTCTACCCCTTGTCTATCCCTCTATCTATCTATCCCTCTATCCATCCCTCTATCCATCCCTCTATCTATCTATCTATCTATCTATCTATGTAACTATCCTTCCCTCCATCCGTCCGTCCGTCCGTCTGTCTGTCTCTGTCTGTCTGTCTACTTGCCTATCTATCTATCTATCTATCTATCTATCTATCCCTCTATCCATCCCTCTGTCTGTCTATCTATCTATCTATCCATCCATCCCTCCATCCATCCATCCATCTATCATCTATCCATCCGTCCGTCCGTCTGTCTGTCTGTCTGTATCTATCTATCTATCTATCTATTTATCTACCCCTCTATCTCTATATCCCTCTATATCTGTTTGTCTACCTACCTACCTACCCACCTACCTACCTACCTACTTATCTGTCTGTCTATCCCTCTATCTATCTATCCATCTATCTGCTGCGTCCTTTTCTGATGTCTCTTGTCGTCCTTCCCTTAGGACGGCTGGGACGCTGTTTGGCGAGGGATTCCGTGCCTTTGTCACAGACTGGGACAAAGTGACTGCCACGGTAAGCTGAGGAAGACTCTCTCTTCAGTTTCCAAACGTTTAGTTCCTTTCTCTTTGCGTTAAAAGTTTGGGGCTGGAAACTTCCTAACTGTGTGAGAGAGCTGTTCAGGAGTGGAACTCTCTGCCCTGGAGTGTGGTGGAGGCTCCTTCTTTGGAGGCTTTGAAACACAGACTGGATGGCGGGGGTGCTTTGAAGGTGATTTTCCAGCTTCTTGGCAGAATAGGGTTGGACTGGATGGTCAATGAGGTCTCTTCCAACTTTTTGATTCTATGATTCTATGAGAAACATTGTATTTATATGATTATTATTATTATTATTATTATTATTATTATTATGAAACTAAGGAAGAGCCATTCCCCTTTTCCGCAGGTGGCCGGGCTGACCCTCCTGGCTGTGGGCATTTACAGTGCCAAGAATGCCACCGCCGTGGCCGGCCGGTACATGGAGGCCCGGCTGGGCAAGCCTTCTTTAGTGCGGGAGACGTCGCGCATCACTCTGCTGGAAGCTCTCAAGCACCCCATTAAGGTAAACACCCCCTCGTTGTGCGTTTGAGCCAGACCAAAAGAGAGTCTCCTTCCCAAAACGTCTCATTGGTCCCCTCTGTCAGGATTATTGAAAGTATGCATGTATGTTTTTCAATGTGTTTCAATATGTTTAACAATGGTGTTCATATGTATTCAAAATGGATTCAGTTATTCAGTTCTTGTGGGTTTTTTCGGGCTATATGGCCATGTTCTAGAGGCATTTCTCCTGACGTTTCGCCTGCATCTATGGCAAGCATCCTCAGAGGTGAGGTCTGCTAGAGCTGGGGAAATGCCTCTAGAACATGGCCATATAGCCCGAAAAAACCCACAAGAACTGAGTGATTCCAGCCATGAAAGCCTTCGACAATACATTGGATTCAGTTATGTTCAATTGTGTGCTAGAATTGTTGTTGCTAGAGGCAGAGAGAGTAAAGACCTGGACAGAAGCTAGAGAACACATTTTCCTGCCTGGGAAGAAAAAGGGAGGATCCGGCCAGAGAGAAATGAGATAAGCAGATGTTCTGGAAACTGTTGTGTGCTGTGCTTTGTAGTGTTCATGATGTAGCCCGCTTGGAAGTAGACCTGTCTTGGATGTGCTAAGTAAACTTTGTTATTTTTGAAACTGAAAACTGCAGTGCGTCCTGTTTTGCGTCTGTGTGATCTGGTAACCTCAATTCCGCTGCGCATAGCCCCCTGGGTCTCACTCTGACACCCTCTCCTTCCCAGATTGGCAAGCGGCTCGCCAGCAAGGCACAGGATGCCCTCGAAGGCGTTGTTCTGAGCGTGAGTAACACCAACGCATTGCGTAGTACGACACCTCTGCTATTCGAGAGCGCTTCCCCTACGTCAGACTTTGAGTCTCGCAGACCCATGCGCTTGTTCTCCTCTCTCCTTTTGCAGCCAAAGCTGGAGGAGCGTGTGAGGGACATTGCTATTGCGACCCGGAACACGCGGAACAACAGGAGCCTCTACCGGAACATCCTCATGTACGGCCCCCCGGGGACAGGGAAGACCCTCTTTGCCAAGGTAGCCCAATCCCAAGTTATATAGCCACCACTATGCTTGTGTTCCATGCGATCTATGTATCTATCTCTACACATAATAATATCTATAGACATAATAAATGTGAAGTGTATGGGGCTGGGGTGTCCACTTACACAGACAAGGTCCCGTCTCCACAAACAGCTATGGCTCCCACCACACAGGAGACCCAAAGGCCCTCCCTCCAATTAGTAAAATAATAAAGGTAATAATGACCATAATATAAAGGAAAATAATATATAATAATAATAATAATAATAATAATAATAATGTAAATGTGATAGTAACAATAGTAAATGGAGTAAAACAATAAATGTAATTATAACAATAATAGAGTAAAATAATGTAAATGTGATAACAAGTCTGGAGAACAAGCCCTATGAGGAGCGGCTTAAGGAGCTGGGCATGTTTAGCCTGAAGAAGAGAAGGCTGAGAGGAGACATGGTAGCCATGTATAAATATGTGAGAGGAAGCCACAGGGAGGAGGGAGCAGATCAAGGGTCTGGAGAACAAGCCCTATGAGGAGCGGCTTAAGGAGCTGGGCATGTTTAGCCTGGAGAAGAGAAGGCTGAGAGGAGATATGATGAGAGCCATGTCTAAATATGTGAGAGGAAGCCACAGGGAGGAGGAGGGAGCAAGCTTCCTTTCTGCTTCCTTGGAGACTAGGACGCAATGGAACAATGGCTTCAAACTACAAGAGAGGAGATTCCATCTGAACATGAGGAAGAACTTCCTGACTGTGAGAGCCGTTCAGCAGTGGAACTCTCTGCCCCGGAGTGTGGTGGAGGCTCCTTCTTTGGAAGCTTTTAAGCAGAGGCTGGATGGCCATCTGTCAGGGGTGCTTTGAATGCAATATTCCTGCTTCTTGGCAGAATGGGGTTGGACTGGATGATGACCAATGAGGTCTCTTCCAACTCTATGATTCTATGAACAGTAAATAGAATAAAGTAATAAATGTAATAAAATGATGATAATAGAGTAAAATAATGTAAATGTGGTATTAACAGTACGGTGAAATAATAACTGCAATAATAATAATAATAATAATAATAGAGTGAAATAATGTAAATGTGATAATAACAGTAAATGGAGTAAAATAATAAATGTAATATAATAATAATAGAGTAAAATAATGTAAATGTGATAATAACAATAGAGTGAAATAATAAATGCAATAATAATAATAATAGAGTGAAATAATGTAAATGTGGTAATAACAATAGAGTGAAATAATAAATGTAATTAAAATAATAATAATAGAGTAAAATAATGTAAATGTGATAATAACAGTAAATAGAGTAAAATAATAAATGTAATATAATAATAATAGAGTAAAATAATGTAAATGTGATAATAACAATAGAGTGAAATAATAACTGCAATAATAATAATAATAATAATAGAGTAAAATAATGTAAATGTGATAATAACAGTAAATAGAGTAAAATAATAAATAATATAATAATAATAGAGTAAAATAATGTAAATGTGATAATAACAGTAGGGTAAAATAATAAATGCAATAATAATAATAATAATAATAATAGAGTGAAATAATGTAAATGTGATAATAACAGTAAATGGAGTAAAATAATAAATGTAATATAATAATAATAAGAGTAAAATAATGCAAATGTGATAATAACAATAGAGTGAAATAATAACTGCAATAATAATAATAATAATAATAGAGTAAAATAATGTAAATGTGATAATAACAGTAAATAGAGTAAAATAATAAATAATATAATAATAATAGAGTAAAATAATGTAAATGTGATAATAACAGTAGGGTAAAATAATAAATGCAATAATAATAATAATAATAATAATAATAGAGTGAAATAATGTAAATGTGATAATAACAGTAAATGGAGTAAAATAATAAATGTAATATAATAATAATAAGAGTAAAATAATGCAAATGTGATAATAACAATAGAGTGAAATAATAACTGCAATAATAATAATAATAATAATAATAGAGTAAAATAATGTAAATGTGATAATAACAGTAGGGTAAAATAATAAATGCAATAATAATAATAATAATAGAGTAAAATAATGCAAATGTGATAATAACAGTAGGGTAAAATAATAAATGTAATTAAAATAATAATAATAATAATAGAGTAAAATAATGTAAATGTGATAACAACAGTAAATAGAGTAAAATAATAAATGTAATATAATAATAATAGAGTGAAATAATGTAAACGTGATAATAACAGTACGATGAAATAATAAATGCAATAATAATAATAATAATAATAATAATAGAGTGAAATAATGTAAATGTGATAATAACAACAGTAAATGGATTAAAATAATAAATGGAATATAATAATAATAATAATAGAATAAAATAATGTAAAAGTGATAATAACAACAGTAAATAGATTAAAATAATAAATGGAATATAATAATAATAGTAGAGTAAAATAATGTAAATGTGAGAACAGTAGAGTAAAATAATAAATGGAATTAAAATAATAATAGAGTAAAATAATGTAAATGTGATAATAACAACACTAAACAGAGTAAAATAATAAATGTAATTAAAATGATAATAATAGAGTGAAATAATAAATGACCTTGACTCGAGTATAAGCTGTGTGGTGGTGGTGGTTTCAGCCTTTAAAAAGGCAATATTGAATCTGTGTGAGCCTCTGAACTTGATAACTTGAATCTACTAAATCCTGTATATCCTTAAAACCAGAGGTTCAGTTTTAGTAATTACTTGGTGGTTGTCTCTCTCTCTCTCTCCAGAAACTAGCCACACATTCCGGCATGGATTACGCCATCATGACGGGCGGCGACGTTGCCCCGATGGGCCGGGAAGGGGTCACTGCCATGCATAAGGTCTTCGACTGGGCAAACACCAGCAGGAGAGGGTAAGCTGGGTCTGTGTTTTCTGCGTAGCCGAGGCCAAATCAGAGCCAGCTAACACCTCCCAACAAAGGATTCCTCCAGGCAGGAAGCACCCAGACCTTTAAACCGCAAGGCCATTCAGTGCTAATTAAGGTGGCCAATTGCAACATTCACACTTGCCTCCAGCAGACGAGAGTTCTTTCTCCCACCCTGGACATTATTCCACAGGTATATAAACCCCACTTGTCTAGTTTCCAACGGACCTCACAACTTCTGCACTAGATGTGGGCGAAACGTCAGGAGAGAATGCTTCTGGAACATGGCCACACAGCTCAGAAAACTCACAGCATCCCAGTGATTCCGGCAATGAAAGCCTTCAACACTAAACGTAGAACACTAAAGCTTTGAAGAGCTTCTGTTCAGCCATTTCAAAGCTCCCTGCTTGAGCGGTGATGGCACAGTAGTCAGCATACATGAAATTCTCTGTCCCTTCTGGCAGTGGGAGATCATTTGTGTGAATGTTAAACACTGTTGGATCAAGCTTCGGAGAAGTTCTCTTCAATCATTTCAAAGCTCCCTGCTTGAGCAGTGATGGCGCGATCGTCAGCATAGATGAAAAGCTCTCAATCTCTTCTAGCAGTGTCTGGTCATTTGTGTAAATGTTAAACATGGATGGAGTGAGCACGCTCCCCCGAGGCAGGCCGTTCTTCTGTGTCCGCCATCTGCTTCTCTGGCCCTGGAACTCAACAAAAAAGCTCCTGTTTTGTAGCATGTTTCCTATGAAACAGGAAAAGTGGTAATCCTTTGTGATATTATTGGGCACTGTTAATTGGTGATCTATGTGCCCCTCGATTGCTTCTAGTATGCATCCGCTCCCTGTGTCGACTTCAAGAGGCAGCCCCAGACTTAGCCACAGTGGTCTTGTTACATCCCGAATAGACTACTGTAACACACTCTATGTGGGTTTGCCTTTGGAGACTGTCCAGAGGCTCCAAATAGTTGGCTATTCAAGCAAACGTTTGGGGAGTGATAGCAATACTGAATTAAAGGACAGCCTAGGGATTGGTGCAATGTCTAAATGTCTATGTTTGATGTTCTTATAGTTAATGGCTTTAATCTATAAGGTTTCCCCTTGACGTTAAGTCTAGTCGTGTCCAACTGGGAGGTGGTGCTCATCTCCATTTCTAAGCCGAAGAGCCAGCATTGTCCATAGACACCTCCAAAGTCATGTGGCCAGCATGACTGCATGGAGTGCCTTTACCTTCCTGCAGAAGGGGTACCTATTCATCTACTCACATTGGCATGTTTTGCTCATCTCCATTTCTAAGCCGAAGAGCCAGCATTGTCCATAGACACCTCCAAGGTCATGTGGCCGGCATGACTGCACGGAGCACTATTACCTTCCCACCAGAGCGGTACCTATAGATCTACTCACATTTTCATGTTTTCGGTTGGCAGAAGCTGGGGCTAACAGTGGGAGCTCACCCTTCTCCCTAGATTCGAACTGCAAGTTCAGCAGCTCAGCGGTTTAGCCCGCTGTGCTGCCGGGGGCAAATATGCAAAATTTGTGCAAATACATTTCAGAGGTTTATGCAGATCCATTTTGAAGTCTTGGTTCCCCTTGCTGTACAATTCCGTTACCTTCCCGCAGAAGCGGTACCTATTGATCTACTCACGTTTGCATGTTTTCGGAAGTGCTGTGTTGGTAGAAGCTGGAGCTCACCCCACTCCCGGATTCAAAATGCCAACCTTTTGGTCAGCAAGTTCAGCAGCTCAGTGGTTTAACCCGTTGCATCACAAGGGGGCTTCTTTTAATCTATAGCTATATGTTACTGAATCAGATATGTGATATATATTTTATATGTATGAGAGGCATTGAATTTTGCCATTTATTATGTTGTGAACCGCTTTGAGCCTCCCTGGGACGCAAATATCACTACCTAGCACTATACAAATGTGACTAGATCAATAGGCACCACTCCAGCGGGAAGGGTGCAGCGCTCCATGCAGTCCCATGTGTGGGTCCTTTGATGGGAACGCAGATTGTCACTCCGACTAAAACTTTCTCTCCATTCCATGCATTTAGGTTCCTTGGCTTAGAAATGGCGATGAGCACCACCCCACCAGAGTTGGACACGACCAGACTTAATGTCAGGAGAAACCTACCATTCTTTCCCCCACCTTAGCACTACACAAAGCTTGTGTATTTCTATGTAAACGTTTCTAATCTAAGCCATCAATTATCAAACTTTCCTGTTTTCCAGCCTGTTGTTGTTTGTGGACGAAGCAGATGCGTTCCTGCGTAAGCGGTCGACGGTATGTGTCTCTGAACCCCTTCCTCACCCCTCTCTGTCAGCAGATGCCCCCGGTCAAGCCTTAATATTCCGCTACCAATTATTTAAAGCTTGCAGGAACGTTGTTCCTGCTTGGCACAATGCATGGTGCCTGCCATTTGCCTCTCATTTGTCCCTTTATTAAATATAAATATAAGAAATATAATAACATAATACAATTAAGGTATAATAATAAAGTTAAAATAATCTACATAAATAAAAGTGTAATGTTCGTTTGTGGGATTAACTTAACTCAAAAACCACTGGATGAACTGACACCAATTTTGGACACAACACACCTCTCGGTCCAATGAGTGACCATCACTTAGAAAAACAAAAACCACACAGTAGAAGGGACTTAAACCCCCAAAAAACATTACAGCGCATGTGTGAAAATGACTCCCTGCAAGGCTCACTTCCCAGCAACGCCCAGGCAAGAGGTAGAGAAGGAAGGAAGGGTAGAAAAAAAGGGAAGAAAGGAGAGAAAGGGAGGGGAAAAAGAAAGAAAGAAAGAGAGGAGGAAGTATGGACGCAAAGAGTGAAGGAAGGAAAGAAAGAGGTAGAGAAGGAAAGGAAAAGGGAAGGAAGGAAAGAGGGAGGGAAGAAAGGAGAGAGAGAAAGGGAAGGAAAGAGAAGGAAAGGATGGATGCAAAAAGTGAAGGAAGAAAGGAGAAAAAGAAGGGGAATAAAAAGGGAAGGAAGGAAAGAGGTAGAGAAGGAAGGAAGGAGAGAAGGAAAGGAAAAGGGAAGGAAGGAAAGAGGGAGGGAAGAAAGAAAGAAAGAGGGAAGGAAAGAGAAGGAAGGATGGACGCAAAGAGTGAAGGAAGAAAGGAAAGAAAGAGGTAGAGAAGGAAGAAAGGATAGAAAAAGGGAAGGAAGGAAAGAAGGGGAGAAAGGAGAAAGAGAGGGAAGGAAAGTGAGAAGGAAAGAGAAGGAAGGATGGACACAGAGTGAAGGAAGAAAGGAAAGAAAGAAGGAAGAAAGAGAAGAGAAATAAAAGGGGGGAAGGAAGGAAAGAGGGAAGAAAGGAGAAAGAAAGAGAGATGGATGAAAGGATAGAAAAAGGGAAGGAAGGAAAAAAGGGGAGAAAGGAGAAAGAGAGGGAAGGAAAGTGAGAAGGAAAGAGAAGGAAGGATGGACACAAAGAGTGAAGGAAGAAGAAAGAAAGAGAGATGGATGTAAAGAGCAAAGGAAGAAAGGAAAGAGGTAGAGAAGGAAGAAAGGAGAAAAGGAAAGAAAAAACTGGAAGGAAGGAAAGAGGGAGGGAAGGTTGGCCACAGCAGTGTGTGGTGGGTACAGCTTATAAATGTATAAAATAATACAATACTAAATAGAATAATTATAATGTAATGTGCTGCAAGAAGTCTGGCAAAAATAAAGTTTTTGCAACTTCAATAAACCTTTCTCGTGTTTTTATTCTGATTAAAAAATGTGTTACATAGTGTAATATATTATATTATATCATTTAGTATAATAATATAGAAATAACAATATATTGCAATTGTAACATAATAATATAATAATAAATATAACAACAACATAATAATATAACATAATTGTATGATATTATTATATTATATATATTATTATAATATATAATAATATATATAAAATAATATAATAACAATACAATTATAATAATATATATAATATAATAATATCATACAATCATGATATAATAATATAGTATCACTTGCTGAAGGGTGTCCCAGTCTTTGCAGTGTAATAAAACTTTTTCCCATGCTGTTATGATAAGAAATAATTTTAGGAAATGACAAACAATAATCGTGGTAGATGGCCAAATGATGAATGTGAGCAGATGCTTAACAAACCCTTCGCAATATGAGTTTGCATGGCTTTGTTTATGTGTTTGTGTGTTTGTGTCTCTCTCCCTCCTTTAGGAAAAGATCAGCGAAGACCTGCGGGCCACCCTCAATGCTTTCTTGCACCGAACAGGGCAGCACAGCAACAAGTAAGGAAAGGAGGAAAAGAGAAGGGGAAGAAAAAGAGAAGGAAGGAAAGAGGTAGAGAAGGAAGGAAGGAAGGAGAGAAGGAAAGGAAAAGGGGGAAGGAAGGAAAGAGGTAGAGAAGGAAGGAAGGAGAGAAGGAAAGGAAAAAGGGGAAGGAAGGAAAGAGGGAGGGAAGAAAGGAGAGAGAGAGAAAGAGAGAAGGAAAGAGATGGAAGGATGGACGCAAAGGAAGGCATTTCTCTCCCCCCCCCCCCTTGCACTTACTACAGGCATAGGCAAACTTTCCAACTTGGAGGATGCATGCTCGCACTCCCTGCTGGGAGGACTGGCTGCCTGGTGAAGGAAGGAAGGGAAGCAGGAAGGAAAGAGAGAAGGAAGGAAGGATGAAAAGGAAGAAGGGAAGGGTGGAAGGAGAAAGAGGGGGAGAGGGAAGGAATGAAAGGGTGGAAGGGAAGGAGGGAAGAGGGAAGGAAGGACAAAAGGGGAGGAAGGAAGGAAGGGGGAGGGAGAAAGAGAGGGAAGGAGGGAGGAAAGAGAGAAAGAAAGAAGGGGAGGAAAGGGAAGGATGGGAGGAGAAGGAGGAAAGAGGGAAGGAAGGACAAAAGGGAAGGAAGGGAGGATGGAAGGAAGGAAGGAAGGAAGGAAAGGGGGAGGGAGAAAGAGAGGGAAGGAGGGAGGAAAGAGAGAAGGAAAGACAAGGGGAGGAAAGGGAAGGATGGGAGAAGGAGGAAAGAGGGAAGGAAGGACAAAAGGGAAGGAAGGGAGGATGGAAGGAAGGAAGGAAAGGGGGAGGGAGAAAGAGAGGGAAGGAGGGATGAAAGAGAGAAGGAAAGACAAGGGGAGGAAAGGGAAGGATGGGAGGAGAAGGAGGAAAGAGGGAAGGAAGGACAAAAGGGAAGGAAGGGTGGATGGAAGGAAGGAAGGAAGGAAAGGGGGAGGGAGGAAAGAGAGAAGGAAGGAAAGACAAGGGAAGGAAGGACAAAAGGGTGAAAGAGAAGGATAGAAGGAAGGAAACAGAAGGAGGGAAGGGAAGGATGGGAGGAGAAGGAGGAAAGAGGGAAGGAAGGACAAAAGGGAAGGAAGGGAGGATGGAAGGAAGGAAGGAAGGAAGGAAGGAAAGGGGGAGGGAGAAAGAGAGGGAAGGAGGGAGGAAAGAGAGAAAGAAAGAAGGGGAGGAAAGGGAAGGATGGGAGGAGAAGGAGGAAAGAGGGAAGGAAGGACAAAAGGGAAGGAAGGGAGGATGGAAGGAAGGAAGGAAGGAAGGAAAGGGGGAGGGAGAAAGAGAGGGAAGGAGGGAGGAAAGAGAGAAGGAAAGACAAGGGGAGGAAAGGGAAGGATGGGAGAAGGAGGAAAGAGGGAAGGAAGGACAAAAGGGAAGGAAGGGAGGATGGAAGGAAGGAAGGAAAGGGGGAGGGAGAAAGAGAGGGAAGGAGGGATGAAAGAGAGAAGGAAAGACAAGGGGAGGAAAGGGAAGGATGGGAGGAGAAGGAGGAAAGAGGGAAGGAAGGACAAAAGGGAAGGAAGGGAGGATGGAAGGAAGGAAGGAAGGAAGGAAAGGGGGAGGGAGAAAGAGAGGGAAGGAGGGAGGAAAGAGAGAAAGAAAGAAGGGGAGGAAAGGGAAGGATGGGAGGAGAAGGAGGAAAGAGGGAAGGAAGGACAAAAGGGAAGGAAGGGAGGATGGAAGGAAGGAAGGAAGGAAGGAAAGGGGGAGGGAGAAAGAGAGGGAAGGAGGGAGGAAAGAGAGAAGGAAAGACAAGGGGAGGAAAGGGAAGGATGGGAGAAGGAGGAAAGAGGGAAGGAAGGACAAAAGGGAAGGAAGGGAGGATGGAAGGAAGGAAGGAAAGGGGGAGGGAGAAAGAGAGGGAAGGAGGGATGAAAGAGAGAAGGAAAGACAAGGGGAGGAAAGGGAAGGATGGGAGGAGAAGGAGGAAAGAGGGAAGGAAGGACAAAAGGGAAGGAAGGGTGGATGGAAGGAAGGAAGGAAGGAAAGGGGGAGGGAGGAAAGAGAGAAGGAAGGAAAGACAAGGGAAGGAAGGACAAAAGGGTGAAAGAGAAGGATAGAAGGAAGGAAACAGAAGGAGGGAAGGGAAGGATGGGAGGAGGAGGGAAGAGGGAAGGAAGGACAAAAGGGAAGGAAGGGAGGAAGGAAGGAAAAGAGGAGGGGGAAAGAGGAAAGGAGGGAGGAAAGAGAGAAGGAAGGAAAGACAAGGGATGGAAGGACGAAAAGGTGGAAGGGAAGGACAGAAGGAGGGAAGGGAAGGATGGGAGGAGAAGGAGGAAAGAGGGAAGGAAGGACAAAAGGGGAGGGAGGGAGGAAGGCAGGAAGGCAGGAAAGGAGGGAGAAAGAGAGGGAGGGAAGGAGGGAGGAAAGAGAGAAGGAAGGAAAGACAAGGAAAGGAAGGATGAAAGGGTGGAAGGGAAGGATGAATAGATGGGTGGAAGGAACAATACTGATATTGTACTATGCTAATAATATAATATATTGTATGTATGTGTATATGTGTGTGTGTGTGTGTGTATAGTGAGCTGCTCTGAGTCCCCTTCGGGGTGAGAAGGGCGGCATATAAGTATTGTAAATAAATAAATAAGGTAAAGGTTTTCCCCTGACATTAAGTCCAGTCGTGTCCAACTCTGGGGGTTGGTGCTCATCTCCATTTCTAAACTGAGGAGCCGATGTTGTCCATAGACACCTCCAAGGTCATGTGGCCAGCATGACGGCGTATACCGCTGTTACCTTCCCACCGGAGCGATACCTATTGATCTACTCACATTTGCATGTTTTCGAACTGCTAGTTTGGCGGGAGCTGGGGCTAACACTGGAAGCTCACCCTGCTTCCCGGATTTGAACCAGCGACCTTTCGGTCAGCAAGTTCATCAGCTCAGTGGTTGAACCCACTGCTGACTCCCATATGCATCCTAACAGCTGCAGATTAATACGTGCTTGATGCCTTTTATGTTCTTTTATGGGAATTCATGTTGGAGCGCTGTTGATGGGAGGCGGAGGAACGACTGTAAACGAGTTTGCGTTCTCAGGATCCGCTTCTCCCGCTTCTCCAGGTTCATGCTGGTCTTAGCCAGCAACCAACCCGAGCAGTTCGACTGGGCCATCAACGACCGGATCGACGAAATGGTCCACTTTGCGTTGCCGGGCTTAGAAGAGCGAGAGCGGCTGGTCCGGATGTATTTCGACAAGCACGTCCTGAAGCCGGCCACCGAGGGCAAGCAGTCAGTACACACTCCTCCTCCTCTTCCTCCTCCTCTCCTGTCATTCATCATTACCAGGGATGATGGTTTTGGGGTTACAGCAGTGTTACTCAACCTGGGGTTCGGGATCCCTGGGGGGGTTTCAGAGGGGTCACCAAAGACCACTAGAAAAGCTACAACTCCCATATGCCAAGGTCACTCACCCCCAAACCCTGGTTGTATTCAC
Source organism: Anolis sagrei (assembly GCF_037176765.1). Taxonomy (NCBI): domain Eukaryota; kingdom Metazoa; phylum Chordata; class Lepidosauria; order Squamata; family Anolidae; genus Anolis; species Anolis sagrei. The sequence goes on from NC_090033.1 coordinate 2,052,639, forward strand.
CGTTGGCCACGTTGGGTTTGTGTGCCAACTTTGGTTCAGATCCATCAGTTGGGTGCACACTGCTCTGTCGATGTGGGTGAACTGTAACTCCCAACCTCTGAGGTCAGTCCCCTCAAAAGCCCACCAGTATGTGTGAGAAGTTTATTAGTTCAATCACCAAATCCCACCTGTATTCACCGTTGGCCACGATAGGTCTGTGTGCCAACTTTGGTTCAGATCCATCAGTTGGGTGCACACTGCTCTGTCGATGTGGGTGAACTATAACTCCCAGCCTCTGAGGTCAGTCCCCTCAAAAGCCCACCAGTATGTGTGAGAGGTTTGTTAGTTCAATCACCAGTTTGGTACAGAGTGCTGTCTGAGAGTTGGTGAACTACAACTCCCAGAATTCAACCCCCCCCCCCCCAACACCATGAGTATTGAATGTTTGCCATGCGTAGCTGTCCGAACGTATCTCCTTCTACATCCCGCCTCGGAATTTAAGGCCCTTCTCGGCTCCACCCTTGTCACAAACGAGACTGGTGGGGATGAGGGACGGGGCATTCTCGGTGGTGGCCCCCGCCTGTGGAATTCACTCCCCGGGGAAATTAGATCATCGTCATCCCTCCTCTCATTCAGAAGGAAATTAAAAACATGGATATGGGACCAGGCCTTTCGGTAATCTGGCAGATTGACAAGGACAATGACGACAGTGAGCTTTGGAAACGGACTTTGATAAGCTGAATGGCTCACCAGTTACGGAACTGGGCGAAACGATGGCCACCAAGCTGGCTTTTTCTATGAGATTTGAGAAGGCTGATCCCTCCAGCCTGCCCTTCTCTTCCTGTTTGGAAACAGAGGGTGACTCCTCCCACCAAAAGCCTTCCTCTGTTATGATTGGCTGGCTTCTCAGCCAAGGGGAGGGCTTTTTCTGAGATTGCAAGTGAGGAGGGGAGAGCAGGTGTGCTTGATGCGCATGTGTCGGTGAGGAAGAGCATGCAAGGCTGGAGGGAGGCTCATGCCAGCGAGTCCCTTCAAGGCAGGGGGTTCTGCGTGGGAAGTTTGGCCCAATTCTATCGCTGGTGGGATTCACAATGCTCTTTGATTGTAGGCGAACTATAAATCGGAGAGGGGAGAGCAGGCATGCTCAGCACATGGCCACATGGTGCACATGTGCAGGAAAGGGAGAGCGTGCAAGGCTGGAGGGAGGCTCATGCCAGCAAGTCCCTTCAAGGCATGAAGGGTCTGTGTGGGAAGTTTGGCCCAATTCTGTCACTGGTGGGATTCAGAATGCTCTTTGATTGTAGGCAAACTATAAATCGGAGAGGGGAGAGCAGGCGTGCTCAGCACATGGCAACATGTGCAGGAAAGGGAGAGCGTGCGAGGCTGGAGGGAGGCTCATGCCAGCATGTCCCCTCTGTGTGGGAAGTTTGGCCCAATTCTGTCGCTGGTGGGATTCAGAATGCTCTTTGATTGTAGGCGAACTATAAATCGGAGAGGGGAGAGCAGGCATGCTCAGCACATGGCCACATGTGCAGGAAAGGGAGAGTGTACAAGGCTGGAGGGAGGCTCATGCCAGCATGTCCCCTCTGTGTGGGAAGTTTGGCCCAATTCTGTCACTGGTGGGATTCAGAATGCGCTTTGATTGTAGGCGAACTATAAATCGGGAGAGGGGAGAGCAGGCATGCTCAGCACATGGCCACATGTGCAGGAAAGGGAGAGTGTACAAGGCTGGAGGGAGGCTCATGCCAGCATGTCCCCTCTGTGTGGGAAGTTTGGCCCAATTCTGTCGCTGGTGGGATTTAGAATGCTCTTTGATTGTAGGCAAACTATACATCGGAGAGGGGAGAGCAGGCATGCTCAGCACATGGCCACATGTGCAGGAAAGGGAGAGTGTACAAGGCTGAAGGGAGGCTCATGCCAGCATGTCCCCTCTGTGTGGGAAGTTTGGCCCAATTCTGTCACTGGTGGGATTCAGAATGCGCTTTGATTGTAGGCGAACTATAAATCGGGAGAGGGGAGAGCAGGCATGCTCAGCACATGGCCACATGTGCAGGAAAGGAAGAGTGTACAAGGCTGAAGGGAGGCTCATGCCAGCATGTCCCCTCTGTGTGGGAAGTTTGGCCCAATTCTGTCGCTGGTGGGATTTAGAATGCTCTTTGATTGTAGGCAAACTATAAATCAGGAGAGGGGAGAGCAGGCGTGCTCAGCACATGGCCACATCGTGCACATGTGCAGGAAAGGGAGAGCGTGCGAGGCTGGAGGGAGGCTCATGCCAGCAAGTCCCTTCAAGGCATGAAGGGTCTGTGTGGGAAGTTTGGCCCAATTCTATAGCTGGTGGGATTCAGAATGCTCTTTGATTGTAGGTGAACTATAAATCGAAGAGAGGAGCGCAGGCGTGCACATGTGCAGGCGAGGGAGAGCATGTGTGGCTAGAGGGAGGCTCATGCCAGGTTTCAAGGCATGGGGGTTTTGTGTGGGAAGTTTGGCCCAATTCTATCATTGGTGGGGTTCAAGGGGCTCTGTGATTGTAGGTGAATTATAAATCCCAGCAACTACAACTC